>NC_134700.1:171227345-171527345 GCF_043290135.1 Rhipicephalus microplus | reverse complement strand
TTGGGAAGAGTACCTGCTCGGCTGCTCGACCTTGGATGCTCAACGCTCCTTGGTGAGGCGCGCTCGAGCAGCGGCCAACTCCATTTGCATCCCGGAATAGTGTCTTGCCACTCAATCATGCAATATGCCGCATCTCTCTGGTACATTTTCTGTAATAAAATGTTTCTATACCACAACCACCGCCTAACTTGCAATCCAGAGTTCATAAACCGCAGGTTTAAAACATACAAGTGCTTGCTTTGCAACCCTGCCTAGTTGGAGCTTTCCAAACCCATTCACGACATGTATAGAAACAGTCTTGCATTGCTAACCATTGTAGCCCGTATGTTAGGAGTGTTGCGAATGGTGGACTACTTGGTCTCTTGTGGTAGCGTGGCGTACATTGGGTGGAATAAATGAACGCTGACAAGAAGATGATACGAAAAACAAAGAGGTTTATGGCACTATACACATATTTACAACAAAGAAAGGTTAGGAGTTTCACAAACCACGAGCGTGGTGGTTGAACCGTTACATGGTTCAGAGTGACGTCCAGCACTCTGCGGCGTCGTTTTAAGCCCTGTCGGGCTCCCCCTCTTTGAGTAGAACACCAATCATACACACACAACAGGTGAGGGGGACGAGCAAGCACGGTCCACGTGAACGTCTAATATTGAGCCGTGATCACTGCACTGCAAGGTGGCACCAGCGGGGCTCTTCCTCGTCGTGTGTGTGCCGCTATAGTCGAGAGGTCTCAAGCTCCTGACAGCATACATCAAAGTGTCCGCCGATCTGTTCGCTCAATTAGCGGGGCGATTCGCGGTGGCCGCCACGGTCTCTTCCAAGGAAGATGCTGTCTTTGTTGTCCTCTCTCGAGCGGTTTACGGCGTCGTGGCGACACGACGTCTCACCCTCCGGCTAGCAGGGACAATGCCTGGCGGGCATAGGCAGCCGGCCGGTCGACTACTTGATTGAGGATTAAAAGAGCGCCGCTCCCCGTCAGCTCTGGCGCCAGTCACAACAGCTTCCCCCTCACCAGATGAGTCGGCGATGGCATCTGTCACTGCTGCTGCTCGAAGGGACGACGAAAGGGTCCGTAGTTGAAAATCAGGAACTCGCTTTCGCTTGCTGCATGGTCTGGGCAATTGCCGAAATCTTCGACAGCGTCTGGCAGACTGCGAGCCGAAGGGGTTGAGAGCCTCCCTAGTAGATCGGCTTACGCACAATGGCGTCTGCCCAGACGAATTGCCGTGTCAAACGTAACAGAGGGCCCCTTTTGCGTCTAAAGCTATGTGTGTGACATATTTTGCTTTCGCTATTTCACAGTCTCTCTACTTCTATTGTCTGAATGGAAAGAGTATTGGTCGTTAGACTAGCTGGTGTACAGTAAAGAAATAAATTTGGCAGTCCCACATTTATCTCTCTTTCAATTGTTTAGACACTTGGCCGTGCACTGGATGCACGCTAGATGGTGGTCGAAACCAATCTGGAATTTTTTATTATATCACGTATCTCTGACGAGTTCAAATCGCTGATAATAATATTAAAAAAACACCAGAGCACACTTGTTCTGACAGCATCATATCATCTTCGTAATTAGGTGCTGTTGTCAATACATCATTGTATAAACCAGTGTTGCGGAATGGGTGCCTTCGTTTCATTCCAATTCCATTCCGGCCGGGGAATTAGAAATTGCCGCAATTCCATTCCTTTTGATTTCTCGATATGAAAAAAAAACTTAGTCCATATAAGATCCTACTCCGAGAATGGCCGGGCAGTTGAATTCCACTTCTGCTTTTTCTCAACGTAAGAAAACCATCGTAATAGATTTATTAAGTTGATAATAAACCCGATACGCCGCCGTGGTTCCGCGTGACGGACACCGATGGCATATAGAAGCGCCGTTACGAGAAGAATAGAGATAATCTTCAGAGTAACACAGTCTATAGACGGGCAAGATTGTAGTAGGCTTGCAATGAGCCAAACCATTTTAAAAATACTGCTTCATTGTTCAATTCGAGGCTCTGACTCGCCAATGTTTGAAGTCGTAGGGGGGTTTCGGGGCCGCTCGGCCCAGATTCCCGCAGGAAAGACGCGAAGCCAGACCAGGAACTTTCTTTATTGACTGGATTCCGGGCCGCAACTGCCCACTGCCAGTGGCTGCCGCGTGCCGCTCGGCGCACAACCGATCCTCGTTTTCCTGTTTCTTTCTCCTATGGTCAGCGCGCTCGCGTCCGCCGTTCCCCTACTGCCCCTCCCCTCGGAAAAAGTAGAGAGGAGATGCCGCATAGATGAAGGGGCTATCCCTGGCTCCTGAGTGAGACGGGAATCGTGGCCTATTCCTTAGAACGAACCCCTTGCCAGCCCTATCCTTGCTTCCGGACTGCTGCTCGTGCTGAAGACGACTGTACCACTGCGTACTTAATGTGTTTCTCTTCTTTCCACTTTTCTCCCATATCTCTTTGCCGCAGGCACTGCGCCGTGCCCCCGACTGGGCTGCAGAAATTAGATGCCTTTCTCCTCTGCTAACCACTACCACAACCTATCCCTGGCCACGGCGGACCGCACGTGGTGCATGCAACCACATGCCAGGGTAGTAAAGCGACACCTCGTGATACCTCATGAACTGCCTAACGTTGTAGTCGCTGACTCGAGTAGGGGCAAGGGTACCATCTCCGCCACCGCCCGAAGACGGAGGCGTACCGGTCTCACTCAGGTCAGTGATTACGGTCGTCCGTGGCAACATGACGGGAAGCCGTTGCTCCTGGTGCAGATCCAGTCCCGCTGAGCTAGCCGGCCCAAAGTAGTCAAAGTAGACCTCCTGGTGCTGACTGGGGTGCATGGTGCCGCGGTCGTAGAAATCATCTTGCTGTATCTTTTGCCGCTGTAGCCATCCGGACCTCTGACGTCTGGGCGGTGGCCACTCCTCGGCAGCCGTGGAATAGTGATGTGTCCGCAGAGCCTCTGGCTGATAATGCCTCTGGCTCTCACATCTCCACCCTCGGTGATGTTGATGCCAAATTGCTTTTCATCGCCTTTCTCGACGTAGGTTCGGACCTCGAGGACAGCCACTTTGCGCTTCAGGGCTCACACACCTGTGTAATTACTCGCGTTGGCCGCAGGTTCTTTCTTGAACGTGCCCAATCTTTCTGTCGCTCTCTCCAAGGACTCCTGCAAGTCTTATTTTTCTGCCTGCTGTTTGTCCACAATGACGCGGAGGCTCCTCAGCTGCTTCATCAATTCAGACCACTCGTACAGGATGTCCTCCACGGAAATGTCCGACGAGTCTGCCGAGGACTCCCTATTTTTTGCAACAGAATTGGTGGCGTGATATCCTGACTTAACTGCTTCCTGAGTGGTTCTTTTCTCGGATTTTTATTCAAGAAGCTTCCAATCTAAACTATCGAACGACAGAGCCATCACAGGCTTTTCTGCCATAGACGGACTGGTTGTCACAGCAACTATTTTCTCCTGCCTTGGTGGGTTCTTCTCGTGCTATTGACGCAAGAAGCGCAGCTGCTCCGCCTTCGCCATTTCGTCATGCAGCCGCTTGACTCTTGCGGCACACTCTACCCATACGGTGTCCACGATATCTGTGTAGTGGGCTTCTGGTTTGCTTGTCATTTCCTGGATGGCAGACGTCTTCTCCTCGGCCACGTGCTTTTCCAGCTGAGCTCTTTCCTTGGCCAGTTTTTCCACGACAGTCGCGCGCTCTTCCTTCATCTTCTCAATCTGCTCTGTGTGTGCCTTCTTCAGGGTCTCGAGCGCGAGCCCGAACTGTGCCTTCTGCGAGTTAGCCGCCAAGTTGTGCTCGGTCTCGAGTCTTCTGCGCAGCCTCCACTACCCTTCCTCGTAGCCGGCTTTAACATCATATAGCTCTTGTTGAAGGCTCTCTCTCAGCACCTCAATTTTGGCCCTGTGCTCCGACTTTAGTGTCCCCATCTCTGCAGCGTGCCTGACTCCTAGCCTCCTCTCGATGTTCTCCAGCTCCTGGTCATACTCTAGCCCCTGGTAGCCCAGCGTGTCGGCGTACTGGTCCACTTCGTGCTTCAGCAGGAGCAGGTCTTCGTCTTTCAACTTCACTTCTTCCTGGTACTGTTCCTGGCTCGCAAGCAGTTCTTCTACACGCCTCCTGTGCTCGGCCTCGGTATCCCAAAGCTTTCCCCAGAGATTCTGCAGCGTGAACTCGTACTCGTTGCGGACGGCCTCTCCTATGCATTCCAGCCTTGCCTTTTCCTCAGAGAGCAGCTTCTCGTACTTAGCTTGCGCGGACTCAGCTTCCCGTCGCAGCGCCACATTCTCTTCCACATGTCATCGAATTGTAGTGCTCGGGTCGAGTGCCTATCTGAGCAGTCACTCCCGATGCTCTTTGCAAGCTCTACAATCTCATCCCTTTCCTTATTTAGAGAGTCGAATGCGCTTAGGAGTGAATCACGCTTTTTCTGCTACACCTCGAGTGCGGAGAAGAGTGTCGAGGCCTCCTGGCGTGCTTGTTGATGAGCGCCGCCATTTCGGTGGAAGCCTTTGCATGCTGTTCAACGACATCCTTGCCCCTCTCAATGTCACGAGCACGCGCCATCTCGGTACCAGACTCATATTCATGTGGTGTTATTGTCGTGTCGCTGAGTTTCGTTACTCCCGGTTTCTTCCTCTTATTCCTGGTCTTCTTCCTTTTCTTCACGTATGCTGCTTCGTCATCCCGGGACTTTGTGAACGCATTCATGATCGCTCCCCTCGCTCGCTCCGCAGGGCTTTCTCGCGTCGCGGCAACATCCCACCTCGCGTCAGCGTCTGCTCCAACGTCAGCGACATCCCATCAACTGGCCTCTTCCTTGCCTCCATGGAGCTCACCTCCCTCCTCCGCGACTATGGGAACGGTCGGAGTAAACGGCTCGGCAATTTACTGAGCAAATTGAGCAAGCTCCGCGAGGGAAGGAAAAAAGCGGCCCAACAGGTGTAGCTGGAAACGGGGGTGGCATCGCCGAATAACATGTGAGACCTTTACGGCCTGAGGTGCTGTGGAATCTGCCCGACGGAAGAGCGTCTGCATGGCCTGAACATAATCTCGCAGACCCTCCTGTGGGTGTTGCGTTCGGGTGTCAAGATCACGTGGCTTCGCAGAGACCGACGTGCTCCGGCGGGTCCTACCAGTTGCTCTGCGTGGTACCGCAGAACGATGGCGGCGTGTTCGTAAGCAACCGGTAGGAAATCTTCCCGGAATGTCGCGGCGAACTGGTTCCAGGACTGAAAGGGTGGTTGAAGCCGCCGCCATTGTTCTGCGGTACCACGCAGAGCAACTGGTAGGACCCGCCGGAGCACGTCCGTTGCTGAGAAGCCGCTAACGGTTGAGTACACGAAAAGATTGTCGATGAAGTCAACGACCGATTCCTTCGCGTCTTGACCGGAAAAAGCGGGCACGGGTAGCAACGTCGTCAGGGCCATGGTCGCGGACTGCCTCGATGTCTGTGGCCGAGAGGCAGGGTTCTTCCTGTTGGGCGCCAATTGTAGGGGGGTTTCTAGGCTGCTCAGCCCAGAACCCTGCGTGGAAGGAACCTTCTTTATTGACCGGAACCCGGGCCGCAACTGCCCGCTGCCAGTGGCTGCCGCGTACCGCTCAGCACACACCCTATCCTCGTTGTCCTCTTCCTTTCTCCTACTGTCGGCACGCTCGCGGCCTCCACTCGCATAAGGTTCAAAGAACAGTGCGTAGACGAAGACGTGGTCTATCTTTTTTTTTAACACGCAATTCCTTTTCCAATCTATTCCGTGTGAAAGACGCCTAATTCCATTCCCATTCCGTTACTCCGAGCACAGTCCCCAATCAATTCCCATTCCTTTCCGGGGTCGCGAAAATGTGGAATGATTCCACTGTCATTTCCAATCCGTAGTGGCAACTCCGCAACACTGGCATAAACAATATATACACGTATAGGATTCGTTCCTTATATCAGCTGAGAATCCACCTCTCTTTTGCTTTTGCGGTTTGCCTTGAGCAGTCGTTGGGCGCCCCTTTGACTTGAAACTTCTCTATTTTCCCCACGCATCACACACTCATTTCACACAGCCACATTCGAATAGCACGTACTGCCTAACCACTTCAGTGTAACCAACGGGGCTAGGCGCTGCATGGTTAACTTCTCTACCAATAATCTAACATCTTACTTGCCTCTTTATGTCAAACAGACATCACATTTCCGTAAGGGTGGGACAAATTTCCATTCGACAAAAAACGTCTTTCATTTATAACGTGTAAATTGGGTGCCCGTTTAGCGTGCCAAGCTAATCCTCAGTGGTCGCATTTAATGATCATTCAGGCTCAGTAACACATCAGCTGTTTGCACAATATGTGCGTTTGAGAAAAAATATAGAGCAGTGGTGTTCCAAAAATAATGTAAGACTTTTTGTGCGCGAATAGGCAGAGTGTGAGCACGGATTGTTCCTTGAGCCCTGTAAAGTATCACGTATATCTACGCATGCACAAATGTGTAGAGCATGCTGTCAGGAACTTGAGCACCTTGCAGGCAGTACCTCGCGCGCAAGCGTGAAACCACGTTCAATGGAGAAAGAGAAACGCGTGGTCGCTCTGAATGACATTGAATCGTGAAACAGATGCCGAAGAATTAGTTGAAGCACGTTAATAGGTGCTAATCCTCTGACCTTTCAATATGCCTATATGCTCTGTCCCAGGGGGGGGGGGGTCACCTCTTTCTCCCCCCCCCCCTAAAAACTCGCCTTTGCATTCTTTGCACTCTGCACTGATCATTCGGGCCTCCGTGGGAGAGTGTGGAAAAGAAAGAAGGAGGAGGCGTGGGGCGACAAACTAAATCACAGCTCCCCGCCCCCCCCCCCGCCCTCCACTCACTTACACATGATTTATTTATTTATTTATTTATTTATTTATTTATTTATTTATTGATAAGTGGGGTTTAACATCCCGAAACCGCCATATGATTATGAGAGACGCCGTATTGGAGGGCTCCGGAAATTTTGACCACCTGGGGCTCTTTAACGTTCATCCACATCTGAGCGCATGGGCCTACAGCTTATAGATGAACCCCGCAAGCATCTATGGTCGTCTGTCACACTCTGTCAACACAGCAACGTATTCTAAATCCTGTCGTAATAACGGTGTGGGGGAAGTCAGAGCCCGGAGGAGAGAGTGAGAAGCCTCTGGCGAGGGGCTCTTCTCTCTCTCCGCCGCACACAGCCGCGCACCAAAGCACAGAGCAAAAAGAAGAGGACCCGGTCGGACAAGTTCTGCCCGTGCTTCTCCCCAGTTGGGCAACTCCGCGTGGGTACGATGGGTGTGTTGCGAGAAGGCTTCCGGTGGTGACCACGACCGATCCGTGCCGTCGCTGCTGCTGGCTGCAGCAGCAGGTGATTCGCCGAGGCCATGCGACGAAACGTGAGTGTGCTGTGGTCACATGAATAGCCTGTCTTATAGCGAGCCATTAGTATCTGCCTCTATGATCGACGTCTGTCTCGGAATAACCAAACGATCAAAACGAGTCGGCAGAGTCGTTTGCTAGCCGCTGCAGCTGCTCATCGTGTCTTCGATGGCTGCTTTCAGAACGAACGCTGAATGAAACCCGGGCCGCGGAATGTGCAGTGATGGACAAACCTCTCGACAGCATTGCTGTCACGCTGTACCACTTCTGCGCGTGAAAGTAGAGAGGGAGTTTGCGCTTAGGCGCGCTTCTTGAACGAATGAGATCGACTTCGCGGCAGAGGCTTGGCGTACAGCATTAGGTATATGCAGGTTTCGGATCAAGTCCAGTCGGCTCCTCGACTTCGTGAATGATCGCAGGGCACATTTCTCCGTCACACTGTACGTGATGTCCCGTAGCGAAACCGCTTTTACGCGTGCGAGCTATACATCGGTAATGTCGCCTTTTCGATCGCTCCTTACCTTCTCAGCACAGTTTGATTTCGGCTCGCGTTGTAGCGACGGAATCGAGTGCGGCGGTGCAAAGTCTTGCTTACGTTCTGTTGCAGAAGCTTACGGATACTATACGAGACGCGGAAAGAACTTGTGTGGTCATGCAATTGTATTCGGTACAAGGGCATTCACGCCGAAACGTCATGGCTAGCGCTAATATAAGAATTAGGCTCACTCGATGAACGCTTCAATGATTCGCGTGTTGCTCGTTCTACCGGAAGAAGTTGAAGAAGCTCATTGAAGCGAAACTCCTTGCGTAACGAATGTCAAAGCAACGATATCCAGGAGGCAACGGACCTCTCGTTACGTTTATGACATCATGTTCTCACGTCGTCGTACCACAGAAAGGTTTCAAGTGTTCCACCCCAATTTTTTTTCTTTACCAGCTTCTCAGAAATGAGAAGGGATGCGACTGATGTATAAGTTGTCGCACTAGCGCTTTTCAAGGAAGACGACAATTGTGTGCCTTTAATGACCGACATGGCAGAAGCATGTCAGCAGAAAACTCGAACCGGCCCGTGGTATCAAAAGTTCAAGTAAGGGCACAATAATTATCGTAGTATAGCATGCGAATTTTCTGGGCCAAACCGAATTCAAATTGACCAATGTCAAAAGTGAATCGCATAATTTTGTAATGTATTCGGACTTCCTCGTAATTTTAGCCTTGGGGCCACAAATCAAGAGTCAGTGTATTACGAGCATGCTCAAAGCTCTGTTGCGAGACCGAACGATCACTGCATGGTTGATAAGATTCAGCTCCCCACGTAAGTGACGTAGGGCTGCTGTACAAGTACTGCTGCACGAGGATGTTGACCCCACGAGGATGAAAAGGCTTTCGCATGGCTTCACCAATTTCGCGCTTCTTTGTCTGCGGCCCTACAGTATGAAACGTACTTGCGAAGTATTCATAAAATATTCGAATTTACCAATGCTGTTGACTCGAAGACTTGTGGAACAGCGCACTATCCGATTCAACATTCGAAATAGTCGGATATTCCCATACTCCACTTAAAAGTCAGTGCATATAAGGAGTCAGGCATAGTTGCCCGAGTTACGCGCGTGTTTGTCCAGCATCATCCTAAAGGAGAGAAAGCGTAGGAAGAGGCTTCATGGAGAGCGAAAAACAGAGATCAATCTTATTATTTTTTATAGCTCATTACGAGTCGTCACTCTCGGAGTCCAGTGGAGTTAACAATACTCGTGGTGAGTCTATTTGTGCTGGCCTATCACTCTAGAGGCTAGAATAAAAGCCATATCTTGTATGGCACAGTTCTTTCTATGAAGTGGTCACGACCTCCCAAGAGACCGAAAGGAAGTTGGAAATGTCCGAATTAATTTAAAAATATGTAAGAAGAGGAGAGGGGCTGTGGAGTTTTCTCCAGTGATTATGAAGTTAATTGGTTATATTTGCCACAAACATTGAGCACCCTCTTACCATATCTGTCCTCGTCGTAGTGCTGGATGAGAAATTGTATGAGTGCTTGCGCTTGATGGCTTTGAGGAGTCTTCTCTATAGTCGTTGTAGGCTGCAGACGTGGCAAGAGAAGTATGTGTATTGTATGCCTTGAGCTGACTGCGACTTTGTGCTCAGAACATAGTAAACCACCATACATAGCCTTCATAGATTACCAGAAGGCGTTTGATTCAGTAGAAATATCAGCAGTCATGCAGACACTGCGGAATCAGGGCGTCGACGAAGCACATATAAACATCCTGGAAGAAATCTACAGGAGATCAACCGCTACCATAGTGCTTCATAAATAAAGCAACAGAATACCAATCGAGAAGGATGTAAGGCAGGGGGATACAATCTCCCCAATGCTATTTACCGCATGCTTACAGGAAGTTTTCAGGGGCCTAGAATGGAAACAGTTATGGATAAGAGTTAGTGGAGAGTACCTTAGTAACCCGCGCTTCCTCGATGACAATGGCAGATTGCCACTATCCATAAAGAGGAAGCTGCGTCTTGTCGGTAATTAGCTATGCATGAAGCGCGAACCTGGAAGTTTACAAGGGTTCATCTTAAATTGTGGGCGACACAGCGAGCGATGGAAAGCAAAATGATAGGGGTAATAAGAGACAAGAAAAAAGCAAATTGGATCAGAGAATAAGCCGTGGTTAAGGATGTCATAATTGAAATCAAGAAAAGAAATTGGACATGCATGGACCGGGCATGTAGCGCGTATGCAGGATAACTGCTGGTCATTAGGGGTGACTGACTGAATTCCTAGAGAAATCAAGTGGGTTAGGGGGAGACAGAAAGTTAGGTGGGCAGATGAGATTAGGAAGTTTGCGGGTATAAATTGGCAGCGGAAAGCACAGGACCGAGTTGACTGGGGGAACATGGGAAAAGCCTTTGTCCTGCAGTGTACGTAGTCAGGTTGACGGCAATGATGGTGATGATGATGATGATGATGATGATTAAAAAATATAAATCCTACTCACAATGCGAAAAAATGCTGGAATCTGCGACTATAACTTGTGGTGTTGGCGCTATTGACCTTTTTCCAGGAAACAGACCATGAATTGTACGGTGCCTTGCTTAGTAAACTAATTCACTTCTCGGTTTGTTTCCTTCTTCCACGAAAATGTAGTGATGCAACTGTAAAACGGTCAATATGCATACTTTTTTTCTTCAGGTGTTAAAACACATAAAAATAATGGAAACTATTTTTTTTTCGCCAGAAGTCAAGGTGCGCTTTGCTACACTCGTTCGTGTATAACATTATAAAAACAAAAAACAATAAGGAACTACTATTCAAAGCTCGGCGCATTGACTGCAATAGAATACACAAGTCGCCTGTGTTCAGCATGCCACGCTCCACATATGTCGATACAGTGCAAAAAAAGGAGGCGATTTTCAAGGTGAAACTTCTATTCTACTGTCATATGATGCGCACAAAACACAAAAGACTCTGCTCTAATAATGTATCAACCTAGATTATCATGAGCGACTAATGAATTCAAAATAAGGTTGGCGTATGCTATGAACTTGCTTGTACTATCCAGTGGCTATGGGTCTAACCAGTGTTGTGTATTTTCATGTAATAACAGAACTTGAAATAAAATAAAATGAAAAAAAGAACAAGGAAATGTCCACATGGCAACTTCTGGTTAATATCATCTCTTCCAGCTATGTAAAGCATTGTACCTAAAAATACGACAGCTTAAGATTAAAAAAATACTTGACGTGTCGTTCTGAACATCAAACTATGCATGGGTATTTTGTGTATACGTACGCAAATTTCTATTGTTTAAGCTCGCTACCATTACACAGACAAACCTGATGGGCATATGGTTAACCACTCTACCTTTCTTTGCTTTTTCAATGGTCTAGCTGTTAAGCAAACTGTTCTTTGTGATTCAATGGCAGAAAACTGTAGTAATATTAACGTGTATGTGCCACAGATATAGGTAAATGTCCTTACTCGCCACAGTTCCACTAAAATCTAAGAAGGCAACAGCGAACCAAACTCTATAGGGAACGGGAAAGGCAATGGCGACTGCGAGAAGGGCCCGAAGCGATGGAACTCCTACGCCAACGAAGAGATCTATGAGAGGTTTGAGAGAAAGAGAATTATTTTAATGCGAAGCTGGAGATGTTTGCCTGGTTTTTCACCTGACAGGCTACTCCAGTTGCCGGGTGATGACAATGATATATACAATGATAAACACACAACACATGCAGAACATACACGCATAGCAGTCACATAACGCAAAAGTCACTCACACGGCCTGCACTATTTACAACGTTTCGTTCAAGCCTGTGGCCCGTGAGAATGTCAGCAGCGCTTTTGTAGTCTAACGCACTGGAGGTGTTCTGCCATGGGCCTAGAGTATTTTTCAACTCCAGGTTTGTGTCCTGATGTATTTTTAAGGCCATCTTCAGAGACTGTTTCTCTGATGCGTATTTCGTACACTCACAGAGGACATGATTTATGTTTTCAACGACGTTACATTGTGCACAAAATGATGAGTCGGGCAGTCCAATTTTGTTCCTGAAGTAGTTCGTATATGCAACGTTTAATCGGATGCGGTGGAAACGCGTTTCATCTTGCCTGTTGAGATTTCGCGGCATCCCGAAGTCGCACGATGGATCGATTTTGTACAGAGGCCCATGCTGTTGGCTAGGGTCTGTCCAGAGGAATCGCTGAAGGCGCCAGGCGTGTGCCGACTCTTGCGTTGCTGTCTCTTGCCCCGAGGAAGGTATCTCGACAATTTCTGCTGAAATGTCATTTCCAGCTTTGGCAGCGTCATCAGCCCGGACGTTGCCTTGTATTCCGCAGTGGGCAGGGTATCCACTGCAGAACAATTCGATGATGGAGGTCACAGGCTTTCTTGCATAGGCGTTTGATGTTCATGACGAGTTTATCCTGTGTGCATGGAGACCTCAGCGACTGCAGAGCTGCTCTTGAGTCAGTGAAGATGACCCAGGATTCGCCTGTCTGGTCCACGATGTAATAATTAATGGCAGCCCGCAGTGCAGCCTGTTCAGTGGCTGTAGATGAGGTGCAGTGACTGAGAGTGGCAGGGATGGTGACATTGGCAGATGGAATCCAGACACCAATGGCGGATGATGTAAACGTAACAGAGCCGTCAGTGTAAATATGACGATGAGCTTTGTAGTAGTTTTCCAAATGCTCTAGAGTGAAATGTCTTAGTGCTGGTCAGGGTGTGCGTCTCTTGCTCTTTAATCGAGGCACAAAGGTGACTATGGTCCACGAAGGAGTTTTCCACGGTGGTTCTGCATTCATTGATGCTCTCTGATAGTATAGCGGGAGGAGGCTCCGCACAAGACTACTGTCTGAAGCAAACGAGTGATCCGGCACTCTGGTGGCATAACGCAGGTGGACTCGAAGAAACTCCTGCTGCAGAAGAACAGGAGCTGAAAGGCGCCTACTTTCAGCAAGGGTTCCGATGCTTGATGTGTTCTTTGGTAGGCCAAGGCACACCCGCAGGGCTCGTGCCTGGACTCCAGTCAGTGCCTCAATGTTCGTTCGAGAAATTCCATGTAGTGTAGGAATGCTGTAACGTAGAAGACCTTCGCAGAGAATGGTATACATTCGTAACATAGCATTAACAGTACAGCCACCGGCATCGCCTGATAGCAAGCGAAAGATGCTCGCGTATGACGCAACTTTTTCCTTTAATATCCAAACGTGGGGAGTCCACGCCATTAGCCGGTCGATTATCACTCCCAGAAACTTATGATTTGTCACGTACTGAATGGGAGAATGAGCTACCTTTAATGTGTAGCGTGAGACATCATGCCTCGTAAAAGAAATGGTGGCACCTTTCTGGTGACATCGTTAGACCTCGCTCGAGCAAGAATTTTTCGATGGAGTTGAGAGCTTTCTGCGATCTTGCTTGTAGAACACGTCTGTTGCGACTGCTGCTCGATATACAAATGTCATCTGCGTTAAGTGAGATTTCAACCGATGCAGGGATGCACTTCTCTAGTCCGATGAGAGAGATGTTGAATAAGGTCGGACTGAGGACACCACCCTGGGGAACTCTTTGATGCACTGTGTGTGGACTTGTGTCACCTTCTTTTGTGAACATGTATACTGTCCTGTCTCTGAGGTAGTCCAAGATTCAGCGGTACATACGCCCTCCTACACCTAATGACCTCAGGGCGTGTAGGATAGACTCATGAGTCACGTTATCGAACGCTCCCTTGACGTCGAGGAATACACTGATATTGATGTTGCCAGTTACTTTGTTCAACTTTACACAGTTGATGACATTGATTACATTGTCTATGCTGCTGCAACCTTTTGTAAATCGAGACATTTGTTGGGGGTATGCATTCTTGTTCATAAGCAACCACTCCAGGAGTATCGACATCTTCTCCATGAGCTTTCCTACGCAGCTGAGAAGAGCAATGGGGCGATAGGAGTTGAGTTCCGTGGGAGGCTTGCCAGGCTTTAGAATAGGAATAACACTAGCTTGTTTCCAGGAAGGTTCAAGACGGCCACTCTCACATCTGACATTGAATATGGCAAGTAGACGCATCTTTGACTTATCGCCTAAATGGGTTAACAAAGCGTGGCTGACGCAATCAGGTCCAGGAGATGACGCCTTGTTCATCAGTGCCAAAGCACCAAGAAGTTCATGATAGTAAAAGGTTCATCTACCTCAATGGTGCTTGGCGGCGTTGAAACTTGTCGTGATGCACGAGGTAACGTTGCTAGAGCCGCTGCAGTGATCTTAGAGCAGAAAGCCTCCGCCATGTCCAACTCGCTGCTGTTACGAGACAAAGCAACTGAGCTGAAGGGATGCAGTTGGGTCGGTGGAGTTATCAGGCTACGAACAATACTCCATATTTTCGACAGCAACTTTCTTGGGTCTAGTTTTGAGCAGAAGAGCCGCCATGGCCTCTTATCTAGCTTGTTAATGTGGCATTTCATTCGTCTTTGTATTCGCCTGGCCTCACGAATGTCATCTGCAGACAATGTCCTACGAGCACGTCTTTCAGATCGGCGATGAATAGCTTGCAGCCTCTCATACTCCACGTCGACCATTGAGTGAATTTGAGGGGGTTCTAGATGCTTGGCGCTGCTTTGTTTTGCTCAATTCAGAGCAGTCACGAATTCTTCATACATCATTTCAGATGGCTCTGCGTCTTCGACTGCAACGTCATGTGCATTCCACTCAGTGCATCGAATCCTCCTTCGCTTCGTGTTTAGCGTAGGATAGCCCACTGAGATGTAGGTGCACGTGGTCACTCCCATGACTTTCGATATCAGCAAACCAGGTCGCCGTAGACATGAGGCAGGTGGAGATCATGGTGACGTTCAGGGCGCTGCATCGGCCGTTCCTAAAGAAGGTTGGCTGCCCATCATTAATAATCACGAGGTTGTTTCGATGTGCGATGCCAAAAAGGCGTCTACCGTGCACTGAAGTCATCCTGCTGCCCCAGGCTAGGTGATGTGCATTGAAGTCCCCTGTTAGTATGTGAGGTCTAGATGTTCCACTTATTATGTCCTGCAGTCTGTCCACATCGAATGTGGTTCGAGGTGGTATGTATGCCGCAATAACCGTAAATTGCAAAGTGTCCATCTTCATGAGAGGTGTGAGCACTTGGATTCAGCACCAGTTTCCGTCTCCGGAGTTCGGAGATACGTGTCGTGTCTGTGACTGCATGTAAGAAAATTGTGAATGCATGGATTCAGCGTGCCTATCTCGGGAGTTTGGACAACCACGTTGTGTTCTGCGACTGTCTGTCATTTAACTCGAACCTCCCTGCGCTGAGTATCAACGCAGAAGAAACCTATAGCATCTTCTAGCAACAACCTAGAAGCAACCATATTAGTTTTCAGAATCGTCCACTTTCGCTGTTTAAAGAATGGCGCAGCTTGGAGGAAACTTCGCCACTTTTTTCCCTCTCTGTTTTACTCACATGCTCTTTCTTTATCTCTTCGCATGTTTCACACTACCTCGGGGTACATGACCCATTTAGAGTCGAACATGGACATTATGAACTTCTAACGCCTGACGCAGTGCACAGAAACAAAGAACAAAAGAGAAAATTGTCAAGCCTGCGCCGAACGTGCGGCACAGTCACAACGAAACCTGGAAGAGTGGCCTTTCTAGAGCCCCCAATTTAAACACTCTTGTGGCAAATTCTGCAAGAACACTTGCATAGTAACTACGACGCCGTAAATCACAGTGATTTTTGTAAAGATTGGGGTGCCCTCTACGAGATTATTTGTCTTTCGGAAAAGCGTGGCCCATGCTTCGCACCTGTGACATTATGTTCACTTTGTTAATGCTGTGGCTGATGACGATGAAGAATTATGGCTGAACCTTTTTTTGTGTGTGTGACGGCTGGGTAGCACTGAACGACCCACTCTTTGCGATGTTCACATTATGTGGCGCCTAGTTGTTATTTTACTCATCTCAATTACACATTTTTACGAGATTCCTTTTCCGACATGAAGCCTGCATAGGTTGTGTTTGTAAATAACTTCCAAGCATCTGCGTTGCCCTGAATAGAATCGGCGTGGCTCCTCAGACCCCTGAGTAAGTATGAGCCATACTTAAAGGCATCATCATCATCATCACCATCGTCGTCGTCATTATCATCATCGTCGTCGTCGTCATCGTCGTTGTCGTCATCATTTGTGGAATACATGCATGAAGTTCCACGCAGAGGGCTAGGGTGCAATTATCTCCGAGACGTTTTTTTTTCTTATTTATTTCGTTCTTTTTTTCTTTCACGCTGTAGACTCTACGGACACCAGCAGACAACTTTGGATGTAGAAGGCAATTTCACAGGACCATTACTGAAGTCTTGTCGGATCGTCTCATCCTCTTGTCTCTATTTTCCGCAAGCGGTAAGATGACTATCACGTACAATGTTGCCCGGCTTGGTTTGTTTGAGCAAACGGGACCAACGCATGAAGCGGACACAGGTGTAGCACAAAAACGCAACCTTCATTTCACCTAACGACACAAAGAACAAAAAAAATCGGCAGGTCCCACGTACCTGGGAATCAACGTTATTCGAAGCATGCTGAGGGGTGGTGACCATGTTGCAATTTTTTTTATTGAGCGACACGTCATGAAATGACGCTAAATATATGTACAAATTGTCACGCACAGACATGTGTTGACGGGTGCAGATGTTCATATATAATCCTTTGTTTGCACTTGCGCAACGATGCCAACTGGAACATGCATATTAGCAGCACCAGAAGCTGATATGAAGCGCTGATGCTCGCGAAGATGCTGGCCCTGGACTCTGCTACACAAATCAACTTCAGCGCATGGCACCTAACCACAATTGACGTTAACCCGACGTGACGGTTGTATCAAAGGAGTATATATGCAATGTTTATAAAATTGGGTAGGCAGCACTGCAACCACTATTGACGTGTCACGAAGATTAGTGTCTATTTGAAAAGTAGTTCCCAGACCTGGCGTAGCTCTGTGGTAGAATGCTTCATTGTAACAAAATTCGTCCGTTCCATTCCAGCTGGAATCCTGACATTTATGCCATGCCTTCTTTGGTTTGACGCTACCGATGTCGGGCATTGCTTAACGCTCACACGTTAAAATTGCCCATGTGTGTTCTCGTCGTTCCTGCGCAGATACTACGTGTCAATCACCCGTGGCATATACCCGCATACCAGTGGCACATACCCGCCCGTGGGCATGTGCCACTGTCTTATGGGAAGTGTTTGATAACGTACGCGACGAGATTGTGACAGTATTCCTGCCTTGATTAACGCGTCATATTCGTCAAACCATCTTACCCTCTCATGCTAATTTTGGTTCATGCCAAGTTAAGAGGGTGACCACAAGAGAACCCAAACGTAAGCTGCTAGATAAGATGATAGATAGATAGATAGATAGATAGATAGATAGATAGATAGATAGATAGATAGATAGATAGATAGATAGATAGATAGATAGATAGATAGATAGATAGATAGATAGATAGATAGATAGATTTGATTGATATGTGGGGTTTAACGTCCCAAAACCACTATATGATTATGAGAGACGCCGTAGTGGAGGGCTCCGGAAATTTAGACCACCTGGGGTTCTTTAACGTGCACCCAAATCTGAGCACACGGGCCTACAACATTTCCGCCTCCATCGGAAATGCAGCCGCCGCAGCCGGGATTCGAACCCGCGCCCTGCGGGTCAGCAGCCGAGTACCTTAGCCACTAGACCACCGCGGCGGGGCATAGATAGATAGATAGATAGATAGATAGATAGATAGATAGATAGATAGATAGATAGATAGATAGATAGATAGATAGATAGATAGATAGATAGATAGATAGATAGATAGATAGATAGATAGATAGATAGATAGATAGATAGATAGATAGATAGATAGATAGATAGATAGATAGATAGATAGATAGATAGATAGATAGATAGATAGATAGATACGCTCAAAGTCGCCGAAGTTCGCTAAGAAATGCTTAGCATTTAAAACACATAAGTATGTATAACCCACTAGACATAAATAACTAGGTCACCAAAACACTATAGTTAAGTCCTAGCACGGCCAAGTCCTACGCGCATCCCTATGGTCCCACTCAGCAACTAACCTCTCTAGGACGAACGGGATGTAAGGCGTCGGCCGCTGACACCAGAGCGTCGCTCACCGCATCCGTCCATGCTGTTGTTCCTGCTGGGGTGATTGGGGGTGCGCGTATGACTTAGCCGTGCTGGGACTTGACTATATATTGTGTTTTGGGGACGCCTAGTTGTTTATAGATATTTTCAAGTATTTTGAGTTTCATCATCGTCATCATCAGCAGCAGCAGCAGCCTGACTACGTCCTCTGCAGGACAAAGGCCTCTCCCATGTTCCGCCAGTTAACCCGGTCCTGTGCTTGCTGCTGCCAATTTATACCCGCAAACTTCTTAATTTCATCTGCCCACCTAACCTTCTGTCTCCCCCAACCCGCTTGCCTTCTCTGGGAATCCAGTTAGTTACCCTTAATGACCAGTGGTTATCCTGTCCACGCGCTACATGCCCGGTCCATGTCCATTTCATCTTCTTGATTTCAACTATGATATCCTTAACCCCCGTTGGTTCCCTAATCCACTCTGCTCTCTTCTTGTCTCTTAAGGTTACACCTACCATTTTTCTTTCCATTGCTCGCTGCGTCGTCCTCAATTTAAGCCGAACCCTCTTTGTAAGTTTCCAGGTTTCTGCTCCATAGCTAAGTACCGGCAAGATACAGCTGTTATATACCATCCTTTTGAGGGATAGAGGCAATCTACCTGTCATGATATGAGAGTGCTTGCCAAATGTGCTTCACACCATTCTTATTCTTCTAGTTACTCACATCTCGTGGTTCGGCTCCGCAGTTATTACCTGCCCTAAGTAGACATAGTATTTTACAATTTGAAGTGCACTATTACCTATCCCGAAGCGCTGCTCTTTTTCGGAGGTTGTTGTACATTACTTTCATTTTCTGCAGATTAATTTTAAGACAAACCTTTCTGCTCTCCTTGTCTAAATCCATATAGTCATGATTTGCAATTCGTCCCCTTTGTTACTCAGCAACGCAATGTCATCGATGAAGCGCAGGTTACTAAGGTACTCTCTATTAACTCTTATCCCTAACTGTTCCCATTCAAGGCTTCTGAAAACCTCCTGTAAGCACGCGGTAAATAGCATTGGGGAGATTATGTCCCCCTGCCTTACATCCTTCTTGATTGGTATTCTGTTGCCTTCTTTATGAAGTTTATTTTGAGTTTACTTGTTTATGACTGTGTGTCTGCAATGAAGGTTTTGCTTTTGTACCCCACCTGTGCCCCCTTCATGCGTTCTTTCCGCTTGCTGAAACAATTCAAGCCGTGCGATATCGTACGTGACAATGACCTGCCACAAACGCGCCTAACTTTCAATTTGACTGAACTTCAGAAACTTTTGTTATCGTTGATTTGTATATTGTCGATATTTGTTTTTGTAGATGTTACCGAAATTCAAGCTGGTCGTACAAACATGTAGCTAAAGTAGCCTTTTAAGCGACAGCATGGATCGCATTTGGTTGCCACCACAAGACTTACTTTATCTCTTTCTTTCTTTCTTTCTTTCTTTCTTTCTTTCTTTCTTTCTTTCTTTCTTTCTTTCTTTCTTTCTTTCTTTCTTTCTTCCTTTCTTTCTTTCTTTCTTTCTTATTTATTTATTTATTTATTTATTTTAGTAAATCGTCAATTCAAGCTACAAGCTTCTGTTTCAGTACGCATGTACTATATCACCACTGTTGGGAAATCCCCTAGATGCTTTTTCATTGAGTTTCAATTGTCTCATTCAACAGGTCAAACCATGGAATACACAGCAAATGATTGAAATGAATGGGCCACTTAGTTCCAGCTATTTTCCAGTTTCGCAGTCGTCGTCAGACGCAGCTGCCACCGATAATGCATCGAGAAAAGACATCGCATTTGTTGTAGGCGGGGTTCACAAGACAACGTGACAAATCGCTCAACCGACCAAGAAGAACAAAAAAGGGAAACCTTAATCTCGTAGGATATTGTCTACGGCTCTCACCACTTTCAACAATGTACGCACGAAGATATCTACTCCATTTGCATAAACACAATTAACAATCACTACAATTGATTCACGTGACTTCGCGCGTCAGGGATCTCCTTATACTTGTTACTCTGTCACTGTGCATGGAATTGCGGTGTTATTCAACGCGCTTACGTTCTATGACAAAACATAGAGGGATGGATAACAAAATTGCGCTAAAATAATGACGACCAAAGATTGCAAGAATGCTACTCTTTCAGTCAGTGACTACGCTTAATTCACCTCACAAAGAATACGTTATCTTTATGTGCGTCATCTTACTGAACCGTATTAGCTTCGCCTTGCATTTTTTGCCATTTAAATGGCGCCATTTAATGGTAGCATGTCAAATATGCACGCCAAAGAGCTGCCGCGCACGCAGACTGCATGCCCGCTTCGTTCGCAGCACTTTTGCTTTTATCATTCTCTGTTTCATTTTCTTGCTACGTCATCCGTAGTGATATTTTTTCTTATTTTGCAAGGCTGTGTGGTTGGGGGAGGGCAAGGGATGAATGGTATAATTCACATATTCATTTATTCATATATGGGTTTTAACATCCCAAAATCACCATATGATTTTGAGCGACACCGTTAGTAAAGGACTCTGGAAATTTCGACCACTTGGGGTTCTTAAACGTGCACCCAAGCCTGAACACACGGGCCTACAGCATTTTCGCCTTTATCGAAAATGCAGCCGAGCCGCAACCGGGATTCGATCCAACGACCTGCGGGTCAGCAGCCGAGTACCTTAGCTACTAGGCCACATAATTCATATATTGCGCTTGGGTGAAAAGCTCGGAAAATACCGTACACGGAAATGATCTTCCACGTGCGTTTTGATTATCAGAGAAAAAGCATGAAACGCCGCGCACAACAGACTGGCGCAGCATCTCTCATTGATGGAGCTCTGAAATATCTTTGGAACAGCGGGCTCATCTGCAGACCTGACGCGTTGACACTATACGACGAAAAGTATACTTATTGTTCAGATTTTAAGTCTCTAAACCGTCATGTGATCACGAGGGACGATGTATAGGGAAGAACTCTGGAAACTTTGACCACCTGGGCCTCTTTATGTGCGCCTAAGTACACGGGCTATGTCATTTCGCCTCCATAGGAATGCGGCCGCCGCTCGCGGGATTCGATCCCACGACCTTAGGGTCAGCAGTCGAGAACTTTAGCCGCTAGTCAACCACGGCGGGCACCGCGTATACTACGCCTTTTAGCGCCACGTAGCGTCGGCCCAGCGTCGCGCTGCACCGAGACAACGACACCGCGAAGGCACGCAAATGAGGAAGTGAAACCGTGACCTAGACGCGATGCGCGCGAATTGTTCAGGCCAGGTGTCTTCACGGGCAACACTCTTTCTTTGTTTATTTCTTTTACTCCCTCACCCGCTCGCAAACTCCAAACGCCTGTTCCTCGTCCACCCCCCCCCCACCTTTTTTCCCCTCTGCTGTTTCTTTCTTTACATAATGAGCTCTGCGTAGGACAGTTTAATTCAGCTGCCACCGGGGCGCATTAGATCTCTCGCCCACGGCGCTAAGCTTACGACCGTTCGCACACGCAAGCACACACACGCACATGAAGTCGGTCGCACAGAACGTGAATGCGAACGCGGATGGCTGGTCGGTGAACTGCGCAGCGCGCGCAGGCCTGGGGCGCAGCGGGTGGGCACTGTTCCGTGCAGTGCGCATCCCCCCCCCCCCCCCCGCCCGCTGTTACAAAAGCCAAGAAGTGGCGAAACCCGCAACAATGGCCGACGGGCGGTTTATCTGCGCGCCGCCAACCGTGACCTCCGCCGAGTGCAGTGCATACGTGAAAAGGCCCGCCGGCGTTATGTGCGCGCGAGGCCGACCGTGCATGGTGAACTGGCTGCGGCAACAGCGTGCGAAGAGATATAAAGGGGGTCGCTGCTAAGTGCCCCGTCTTTAAAGGACGATTGCATAGCCATAGTACTCAACGAGTCTTTTGTCATAAAAAAAACATGAAACAAACAGTCTTTTTTTTTTTCACACTAGTACAAGTGAACCGCAGAACGAGGGTTTCTCGGTCTACGGGACATTGTTCGGCAAACACGCTGCTACTGGTAATGAACGACCTAAAGACATGTCTCAGGGCGCTCTTGGTTGTTGGAACAAGATAAGGGCTTCGAGGTTTGTTACGCAAGCCGAGTTTAAAACTAATAGACGGCGGAGGCTCGCACGGGCACTCGGAGGCAGACAGGCAAAAAAGCAGAACAAAGTGTGCAAAGAGGTCGGCACTGCAGGGAAGCGTTCACTCTAGCCGGCTACTGCGTAAACGTAAGAGGAACCTAGATGGAGAAAGAATTGTGGCGTACGAGTAATCGTGCGATAACACAGCATCCACACTCCAAGAAAGTTATGAAATATTGAATGTACAGCGATGTTACGCTATAAAAAGATAGTGACACTATATATATATATATATATATATATATATATATATATATATATATATATATATATATATATATATATATATATATATATATATATCACCTGCACAGTGTGTCGAAAAGGATTTGGTATGCCTGCGTCGTGTCGTGGCAGATAAAGTAGCAAAAGCGTGCGCAGGGATCACCTTCAGGGAATGGAGAGAGTGAAGGTTTGTTGCAGCGATCCCCCATCCCTATAATGTTATTTATATATGTGGCTGGCTTTGCGCCCCTCTCTCAATCCATCCCTATAATGTCATTCTACGGAGCAATACTTCTTTGCAGACTATATTTGTTTCATACTTGAAAACTCGCCTTGCTGCGCAAGCTGAAGGAAAACGAGAAGGGAGACAAGAAACAGTGCTCTTCCCTGTCTTCCTTCAAGTTGGGCAGTAAGTTGAGTTGTCAGTGTATGGGGCTGACTATGCACCCCCCCCCCCCTCTCAACCTCGACCCCCTCCCCCGTGCACACACCTGTGTAAAGCAGGGAGTAGAGGCTGTAGTCATGCGATGCAAAGGGAGGATAGCCGGTTGTAGAACAGTGCACTGTCTGCTTCCAATGAAAGGAGAACAGCGGCAAGCATTAGAAATAGAATAGTTCACGCCGTCCGGTAATTCCCATTGACAGGCGCACAGCACTCCGGTTTGGTAACACTACGCATGCCGATGGAAATCAATGGACGATGCGCACTATATAGCCTACCTTGCCGCTGTTCGTGTTTCATTTAACGTCTATCGTTGATTGATATCTGGGCTCCACAAATTTCGACCACCTGGGTGGTCGCAATTTTCAAGTGGGATGCTGAACAAGTCCAATTGCTGTGCGATGTGACATTGGCAGGACGTTGAATAAAGATTTACTGACTGATCGCTGAGCCCTAGTACTGGCACCTAGCAAATATTTAGGTAAGCAGCCAACTGAATGTTAAACTGCTTAAGGACAAGTCTCATCACGTCTATAGGATGCTACTGCCTTTAGCAAGCACTCTCTCATCACATTTATGGTGCGTTCAAAACAAGTGCCTTTCCCACTTATCTTCATTAGACCCAGATTGCGACAGCTGAATCTGCCCTATACTTGCAAGTTTGTAACCTTCTCATGCCACTCTCGCCACTACGTACACGGCACTTATTTTGTGAATCAGACACGTCATCTTAGTATGTGCCAGTCACTTGCATCCACTACAACTGGGTTGCGCAGAGGAACTACAGCTGAACCCTTTTATAAAAGACACTGATGTAACAGACGATTGGCTATAAAAGACACCAGTGTGCTTGCATAAAAATAGGGGTTGATATAAAAGGCACAGTATGTTGTACCTTGCTTATGAGAGACACCTCATATCAAAGACAGGAATCGCTCCCCAGTGCGTGTCCCCTACAGAGGGGTTCAACTGTATTAATTCATAATGCTAAGTCCAATAAGCTAGCTTATTGCCAATAGAATTTCAATTGTAAATTATACAGTAATAATCCAAAAGAATTATCTTCCCTAATGCTGTCAAAGGAGAAGGCCTGCACTACATCATTTTCAGTACGCATGCAACTCACGCACGTGAAAGAAAGAAGTGAAAATCTAAGGGCTCGTGCTTCTTTCTCAGAAACAATATAATTAAAAACTGGGTTCTTTAACGTGCACCCAAATCTGAGCACACAGGCCTACAACATTTCCTCCTCCATGGGAAATGCAGCCGCCGCAGCCGGGATTCGATCTCGTGACTTGCGGGTCATCAGCCGAGTACTTTGACCACTAGACCACCGTGGCGGGGCGCCGTCTATTGTACAAGAAATAGTCTTGTAAAATAATGCGTGGCTGTAGAGTCAACATCTGAGGTCGCATTCTTATGTATACCTTACTTCACCAGCCCGTGTTTATGGTTGTGTGACCAATAGTGTGGTTGCACGTGCGCGCTAGTTAAGAATGCCTAACCACCAGTATACCAGAGCTCCTCGTTTATTGGCGGAGGGTGTTTCATTTATATGCTTCCTATAGTTTATGGTTACTGTTCTAGTTTTAGTACGGTCTACCTCCCTTGTGGAATTCATTCTTGCGGTTCGGACAAAGATTATCTGAATTTCGTACAAAGTCACAGTAAATGCGCAGGCGACCTTCGATGTTTATGTGGTTTCAGGCGAATAAACAAGAAAGATAATCTATAGCCACATCATATATGTTATGTACACGCGATAAATTCAATGCTCGCTCTGGTATAATGTAAGAGGCTACACCACAACAAAGGGAACACAATCCACCGCTTTCTTTGCGCGTGAATAGTTCCGGAGAAAATGTCGATGTTTCTGGTTCACAGGCTAATTCAACGAAATTATTTGTTGCCGATGGCGCTGTATTCTCATTGTGAAAAAAATTGCAGATCCCACGTGCTATGGGAATCGTTTATATGCGAAGCGTGAATGACGAAGGTTAATATGTCACTTTAAAATGAGCACAACATTACGAGGCGGAGGTAAATTATGCCGTACATGACTTTTATGTCATGATTATCACGTTTGGACGCGTGATTTACCTTCGTCACCTATTCACGTCACCTGATACCAGATTTGGTACATGTGCAGCTAGCGAAACGGCCATGAGCACGCTATGAGCATAGCATGCAGTCATGTTTTACATGACACGAATATGATGATTATCATGTCTGTACGTGTCACATACCTTCGTCGGCCATTCACGTTCCGTAATTCCCAACTTGGTATATGTGAAGCTAGCGAAACGGCGGTGAGCGCACACTGGGCGCAGCGACGCTATATACGCTGACTATGCATTGCTTTGGGGTAACAGTGAATAGGTGAACAGTGAACGCGACATGCTGCATTTCGAGGTGAAGACGTTACCTAGACAGCACCGCGTCTGCTTAGCTTCGTGACGGAAGGACGCCAGGCACGCTCAAAGACGCATGCGTCATAGCAACGCCGCGCGGCCTGCGCCTGCGCAGATCGGCGCCTGGCGTGGCATCACCGGCGTGACGCGACAAAACGAACGCCGGCACGCACGCGCGTCGGGTCACTCATGTTTTCACATGACACGCATCTCATGATTACCATGTTTGCACCAATCACATACCTTCGTCATTCATTCGCGTCCCGTAACACCAAGTTTGGTGTATGGGAAGCTAGCGAAACGACTGCGAGCGTACCAGGAGCGTGACGCGTAGTCATGACTTACATGACATACACGTCATGATTTTTACGTTAGGGTCTGTCACTTGTGTTTGGCCATGCAGTCACGTCATACCACGCCAATTTCACAACATTTCATGTGAACGAAACCACGGCAAGAGCTGCAAGACCACAAAATGTAAGTTATGACACTAATGAATGACTAGTCAATTATGCTTGATTCATTGATATGTAGGGTTTAACGTCCCAAAACCACTCTATGATTATGAGAGACGCCGTAGTGGAGGGCTCCCGAAATTTAGACCACCTGGGGTTCTTTAACGTGCACCCAAATCTGAGTACACGGGCCTACAACATTTCCGCCTCCATCGGAAATGCAGCCGCCGCAGCCGGGATTCGAACCCGCGTCCTGCGGGTCAGCAGCCGAGTACCTTAGCCACTAGACCACCGCGGCGGGGCAATTATGCTTGTCATACAGTCATGTTATGTCATACTAAATTTGGTATTGATGGCAATAACTAAACGGCCAGAAGAGCTAAAGGTCGTAGATAGATAGATAGATAGATAGATAGATAGATAGATAGATAGATAGATAGATAGATAGATAGATAGATAGATAGATAGATAGATAGATAGATAGATAGATAGATAGATAGATAGATAGATAGATAGATAGATAGATAGATAGATAGATAGATAGATAGATAGATAGATAGATAGATAGATAGATAGATAGATAGATAGATAGATAGATAGATAGATAGATAGATAGATTCAAAGTCGCCGAAGTTCGCAAAAAGATGCTTCGCATTTGATAAGGATTCAGCTAGAAGACTGTTATGATTTCCACTGCCAGGCTCAGTTATAATGCACCTAGTTTTGTGCCTACATCCTTTCTCTCTAGAATCCTGAGTAAGCCTATATACAACAATATTTATTGTTAAAACTTAGCCAATGTATCGTAAGCCGAGTTCAAGGTGAAAGCAGGGCTTTAAAGGGCCCGTAAACTACCCAGAGGTCGAAATTCAGTTGTGGTGGGGAAATTATGCACGAGTGCACAACGAATACGCAGCTGTGAGACTTTTTCGGAACGGTGCAGTAATAGCGGAGCTTTAGACGCGTTTCATTACCGAAACCGTGGTGGTGGTGGTAGTGGTTACAATGAAGAGGAAAAAGGCACCTAATTTCTGTCTGCCTTCAGGCGACACGGCGCAGTGCCTTATAGGGGTGGGGGGAAGGAGGGATAAAAAGAATAGAAGGAAAGTAGAAGCAGAAGAAGACAGCCAACGAGAGGAAAAAGAAGGAGATAGGAAAGTGGGGATCCGGTCGAAGCAGTCCAAGGGCGGGGTGCCACAATGCGAGAGCTACACGGCATCAGGAGACCGCGGAGGGCGAACCAGTCGGCGGGAGCTACGCTGAAGTCGGAGATCGCGAGGGCACAACCGTCCAGCTTGAAATCCTGCGAGCGAATCCCCGAAACCGTGACGACCAACACCTTTCGCTCTCTGCTACGCTTCCGTCCGCTGGTATCCTCTCCCACGTGCTTTGCTTTCTCGCTGAGCACCCCTCCCATGCACCTCCTAATCTTGCGTGGCATACGTCATCGCTGACGCACTGCTCGAAACACCCTCTACTTCCGGTTGCCGTGACTCCAGCAGTCGACTCCGTCAGTTGCGTTGTAGCTGCGTGCTTGTTGGCGAACCGTGGCTGCCGTAATCGCGCCGGTATGGACCCTGCGTTGCGAGCGTGCTTTCAAAGTATCGCCGACGCGGTGGACACGCCGTGCCCCGCACGTGTTGCACGCACGCTGGCAACCCGACGAACAACAACAAGCAGCGCGGACAGCTGCTTGCAGACTGACCGGAAGTCGTGAGCTTTTCCTCGACCAATCACGGCATATTTGGCATATTTGGCTCGGCGCGTCAGAGATGTGACCAGGCGCGTCACGCGGAGGCCCGAAAGGCCAGGAAAGAAGGAGGGATTGTTTCTTGGAATGTGTGGCGCGCTGGCGGCTCGTATCGCTGACACGTGTAGAATCGTTGATCGCGATGGCATTCTGCACACGATGTGCGTGTTTACTTAAAATTCTTGTAAAAATATCGGAGGGAGTTTACGTGTCCTTCAAGGATTTAGAACAGCGCACGTGCATCATCTAGACCTTGAGCAATCTGTAGCAGCCCCCGAGGAACTCCTAAGTTACGAACGCTAGTAGGACTGCAAACAATGAGTTATCCTTGCATGAGTGCAACAGTGCACGCGTCCATACTCGTCATAAACGCGTCAGTGCACGCCGGTTCCATAATGGTGCCTTATTTCCGGTGGCCCCACAACCTCATGAGTTAACTTTGGAAATGGTCCGAGGCTGCTCGGTGGGAGGAAGTCGCTCCCAGCGGCATTGCAATCATGTCCAGACGCTGGCTGTGGCATCTTATATTTGTCAATTGCGAAGACAATGTCTGACTGACACATAATCTCAAAAAATGGTTCAATTTCCTAGACAGCAGTCTTGCTTATAAGAGAACGTCATGGTTTGACTTGCATTCGTTATGCTCCTCCATGCAGGTAGCTACATTAGAACGAGGATGGGGTCGGTTGCTCGACACAAGCAGGTGCAGCCTGGCGCTCCGGTAGAAGCGAGACAGCGGCTGTCAGCGGCTGGCCGTTGACAGCGTCTCGGCCATGCGGCTGGTGCGGACGCCTTGCGGCCGCCGGTTACGGCGCTGTCCGGCGTTGGTGGCCGCAGCACTGACCTCCGTGGCGCTACTGCTGGTGGCGACAAGGCATGGCACCCTCTGGACTGGTGAGCACGACGACCAGGACCCCGACGTGCGTCAGTGGATTCGCAGAGACTCGCGACAAAAGGAGTACATCAACCGTAGAGGCATACACGTCATCGTAGGACACTACATGGGCAAGGGCCTGCCGTGGGAAGCTACGCCTAACCTTACCGACGGTATGCACGACTCTGCCTCAATCTCTCATGGTGTGCGCGTTGAAGACCACATGATAGCGTGTCCCGTCTGACGTACGAGCAGTAGTACCAAGAAACCCATCCAAGGGCCGCAATGACCATAGGCGTACACCACCTCCGTCAAGTAAGGGGTAGGGGGCGAAGTTTAACTTCAGCGGCGCTGATCGGTAAAGGTATATTTTACCAATCAAGTCCGAAAGAAAGCAAGCTTCACAATGAATACAAAAATAAAAATGGAGTGAGGACGAGCTTCTCACACAACACATTTGGTCTATGGCTTTTCGGAAGTAACGCTCGGAGTGAACAGCTCTAAATTGTTTATAAGGGGCCTTCGGTTAGTAGCATTGTTAAAAACAAGCATGGCCATAACCCTGCACATAACACAATGATGATACAGGTCCGAATGAACAAAGATACGAGCAGACTCGGCGCCTATCTTTAATGATTGGAGAGAGGTGCACCCTCGCCTCCCCCACCCCCTTGCACGCACACCTATGGCAATAAGACTGTAGTTGATGCTGCACAAAACGCATGAGGTACCACGCCGTGCTGAGTCCGGATCCAATATCATATTCTTGGGAACCGAAGGCTGCCCATTAGGTTCGACTCTTGCAGCGTGGTAATCTTTGTTCCGCATACTCTAACCTGACCGGGTGGTAATGTTCACCTAAGTTAAAAATAGGGCTACAAGTTATTATTCTTCAAGTACAAGAAAACGCAATACCTTTCCTATACAGCAAAAAATAGGGGGTGAAAGACGTGCAGCGGCTGGTTGAGAGAGCTTATTTTTGAAGAACTGTGCAGCCTGATAAAAACACCAGTGTTTTGACATCTGATTTGAACACATACCATTGAGAAAAAAATTAAATGCATATCGATGAAGTAAATCTTGATGAATGGGGCGAAGCGTCCTCTGTCTGTCTGTCTGTCTGTCTGTCTGTCTGTCTGTCTGTCTGTCTGTCTGTCTGTCTGTCTGTCTGTCTGTCTGTCTGTCTGTCTGTCTGTCTGTCTGTCTGTCTGTCTGTCTGTCTGTCTGTCTGTCTGTCTGTCTGTCTGTCTGTCTGTCTGTCTGTCAACTATACTAAATCGTCAGCTATTGTATACAAGAACCACTAACGCCATCTAGTGATAATATTTCCAAGAACATTTACACACAACGCCCTCTCTTGACCAATTCTTAAATTAGAGGTGCCTACATGGTACTACTACAGAGGAGGGAACGACCCAGACCCTAAGGAGCTTAGCTCTAAAAGGAAGTCATTGCATAATGTTCGATTTCACTTGCCAAGTAAATGGTATGCTTGTGCTGCCACGGATGGACGGTTGACTGGTCATGCGGAGCTATAATAAAGGAGGCAGGAAGAGAGGGGGGCGGAAGAGGAGAGGCGTAGGCGTGACAGGTAGCGAGGCCAGCGTGGCGTTCATGCAGGAGTTTTTCAAAGAGTTAAGTGTTTCAGAAGTCTATACGCAAGAAATGGGAACTGTTTCTCTTTTTTTCTGCTCTAATAGCGCTAGGAGGACAACAAGGCACTCAAGGTCACGGAAGACTCAAGCCCTCTACAACGTAAAACATTGTTCAATAAAATAAGTTTTAAGTATCCTCGGCACTCTAGTCCCCGGCATCCTCGGTACTCTAGTCCCCGATAAAAAGTTTTAAAAGGGAATACTTGCTTTTCCTTTATCTGCGAACAATCAAGCCAAACAACTCCGTGCAGATTTAACAAAAGACGCTGTGTTACGCTTATAACAAAATTGGGGTTTCATAAAATGCTCAATTATATTTTATAGCAATAAATGTGACGTGACTTTCATGATACACCTTTCCTCCCTTCCATACGCCGTCACATTACGGCTTAAATACAAAACAAGTGCTGCTTAATGTACACTACTTGTGCAAAACTCACTCTAATGCGGATTGCCGAGAAATATGCTTCATTAAAAAAATCACAGCATATTCGCGGACCAAATGACGATGAGTGGGGTGAACCGTCCATCCGTCCGTTTGTGCATCTGTCCGTCCGTTCAACCGTGGGTCGATCTGTCCGTCCGTGCGTCTGTCCGTATGTCTGTCCGTATGTCTGCCTGTATGTCCGTCCGTCCAGTGAACACTCCATGTGCCACCATCACACATCTTTTCATCATATATAGATTATATACAAGCCCCGCCATCTAGTGAACATTCCAATAACTAAACCTCCTGTGGCACATACCCAATAGAGGTGGTTACTACAGAGGACGATCGGGTGACGGCTCAAGGAGCTTCGCCCCTAAAAAAAAAACTCACAAGGTCTGCAATGAACTTACCTAATATTATTTCATTTAAAAGTTAATAAACAACGCACAAGTGCGTTTAATATCGCTTCTTCAACCACAGAAATACTCAACGCCAACGACTTCGCACCGGAGAAGAACGCCGGCGCCGATGGCCAGGCCGTGATGGTGTTGCCCCACGAGCAGGCTCGCAGCAAGCTTCTCTTTCACGTGAACAAGTTCAATCTTCTAGTCAGCGACAGGATTCCACTGAACAGGTCTCTTGCCGACGCCAGGAAAGGGAGGTATGAGCACCGCGCACTATCAACAACGATTATTTTTACCTACGAATACTAGTTATAGTATGTAATACTATCTTGAACAGACGTATTTCACTTTTCCTTCTTACTTGATGCTATTTTATTACGTAGTGAACTACCGAATGATGTCGTAAAGAAGAACAAAAAAAAACTTTTACTGATTCTGAGGTTCCTCGAGAATTTGGCTTTGTGTTTACTTTGTTAGTTATTTCTTAGTCACTGTAGTTCGGCTTCAAATGTTATATGGGTTCCCATAAGAGTTGTAACAGACATTATGAACTGCAAATACACATAACCATGTTCTTACTGTGACTATTTTATTAGAAACGTCATTAAAACAAAAGTTATCACACAACTTCACAAAAGTTATCAGAGAGTTTGAGAATTGGGAGCCCAAGACACGGGGTCCTCAAGCTGCATTGCGTTGGTCGCTCTTGCGTTCCGAGGCTCAGCAGAGTTTCAGAAACGGGTCGAACGCAGGGTGCGTTGGGTCAAAAGCACGGGGCGCCACACGTGGCCAAATAAAAAAAAATATGCGAGACGCGGGCCATACGGCACCGCAGCTCGCGCTGCATCTGCTTTGTCTCGCTGGCGACCCAAGACGCCTTGGGGCCCCACGCTAGTTTTCGATTTTTGGGCCTTTGGTCAACACGAACGCATGAGCCCAAGATTGGCTTCGGTTCTGCGCATGCCTCCTGGTACGTCGCAAGCTTCTTGGGTCTCCAAGCTCCTTGGGGCCTCAATTTTCGAACTGCCTAAGGTGTAATTCAATTATTGGCACCCATCCTGTAATGACCTTCGACACAGGGCCAACAGTATGACTAAATAAATAAATCATTTACACAACCTCATCCTACACAACATTAGCATGTCATAGACGCAAGTTGTCAGCGTCCGCTCTTAAGCGGTCGATTTTGCAATTAATTAGAGCCGAAACACAGGCAACAGAGCGATACTTTGGACGTTCGAGAAGCAAGGAATCCTCCTTGCTTATTCCTGTCCATGCCTTTCTTCTCTGTGTATGCCTATGTCTGGGCCTCTTTCGCTGCCGTATTCCCCACTTGGTCAACAGAGGTGGGAGTTTTGCGGACGACTTCCACGCAAATTAGTTCACAACTATTTTTCCTCTATCATTTCTTCGCGTGTGTGCCACATAGATACCATCGACGGGTTCTACCATCGACGGGTTCTCGCGGTCGGTGTCGCCGTCGTGTTTCTTATTATCCTGCCACGTGCACCTTGTCTGTTTTCCCTTCCGCAGCTGCAAGAAACTGTGGTACAACGTGAGCGCACTTCCTGACACATCCATCATCATCGTATTCCACAACGAGGCCTGGTCGACCTTGCTTCGGACGGTGCACTCGGTCATCGACCGATCGCCGCGGAGGTTGCTGCGAGAGATACTGCTCGTCGACGACGCCAGCGAGAGAAGTGAGTCACATCGGCGTCTCACTGTACGTAGAGCTTTCGTCTAGAGTTCACGTCACCATCGTCATCACAGGCGTGCGCACGAGGAGAAAAAGTAGGGGGTAAGGGGGCTAGGCGGCCGCCGTCTCTAGTCACCTATAGGGCGGCTCGAAGTCTGCCCAATTCTTTTCCTCAGTAGCAGGTGTCCCATGATTTCTTAAGCACCAGAGTTTTAGCCACAGAGGTTCTGGGCAATAATGGCGTTCGAGGCTTCCTGACGTTGCATTTATTGTGAAGCGCACATTCTTTTAGGCTCGACTGACGGGAATGAAGAGGGGGAGGAGGGCCGCTGCGATAAAACTCCCCCTCCCCCATAGTAAGGCACCCCGTGCACGCATATGGTCGCCAGAGTGCTTAAACACTCACACTCAGTCCTGTGTGTCGGGCTAGATCTTTAGGAGAAAGTTCTTACGACCAAGACCACATTATGGCGAAACATTTAGCGCAATCACCTAAGAACAACCATGTTGATCACAAAAAAGGAACCTTACGATCTATGTGATGTATACTCAGGCCCTCATTCGCAAGAATTAAGCTATAATTATATGCAACGTATGCTGACAGTACTGGTGATTTTCGACAAGATTAGCCTGCTAGAGGTGGCCGACAATTGCTCACTGTGCTGTGAGCAACCTATGTGCTGCAGAGTACATGACTCAAATGAACTGCATGATTTAGCTCCACTGCCGCGTTCTAAGATATACCGAAATGAGAACGTCAGTTCATACTAACACGATTCATCCATCAGATAGGTAACCCGAACGTAGTACTTCGTACCGATGAAAGGGTAAATATGCTCCTTTGAGGATAGTGACTCAGGATAGTTCCACCAGTGGAGGTTAAGGCTGTTGGTAGATTGCCAAGGGTGTCAGGCATATCTAGTATAGTTTCGTTTACTCGATGTGAGAGGGCAGAGTCGGAAGAGGAGCTGACCGACTCTTAAGTCATATCACGTTTATATCGCTCATATTGTACGGGTTTGTACACCAACTCCGCCTTTTATGCGATATATATATAGCCCGGCCCTACTCATTACATTCACAAACACAATCTCCGGTCAAGCAGGACTGACCCGACTTTGTCAGGTTTGTGCTGACAAAACGCAACTGATCCGACGCGCAGCATTCCTGAAGGAGCCCCTGGACAGGCACGTGTCGCGACTGCCGGTGCCGACGCGCGTGCTGCGCTCCGCCAACCGGACGGGCCTGATCAGGGCTCGCCTGCTGGGAGCGGCTCACGCCAAGGGCCAGGTGCTCACGTTCCTCGACGCCCACTGCGAGTGCACCAAGGGCTGGCTCGAACCGCTGCTCGCAAGGATCGCCGAGGACAGGTACACAGGCATCGATACCAATCACAGACGTTCCACTCATACGCTAGCGCAATACAGCTACAGCTCAACGTATATGAAGCATGTTGCAATTTGGCAATTGCAGTATGTGTCGTAAAGCGGGTTGTTTAACTATTAGTTAGCGAACTGCAGTTAATTACACGATTGTGTTTTAATCACTTTCTTGTAAGTAATCGGAGTAATTAAGATAAGGACAGTTTCGTCATCTGACACAAGTGATATTTTTTTTAAATTCTGTATTCTAATAACAAAAATGCTCTTTACAAAGTGTTTCAGCTAACCCGCACTTAACTTTAAAAACAAAACAAAAGCAAACGCGTGTGCTACGCGTGTATAATTAACTCCGTATTGTTCGGACCTGTACACAGTGCTTCAGGATAGTTTGTTCACACCTGCTAAGCTGGGCTATTAATAAATATTACTTAATTACCTTTTTATTTTTTAAAAACGCCAGCGCGAACTTTTCACTGCAGAAGTTGTACCACTTCTTATGAAACCTCGGAATTTTCTGTGCATGCTAAGACGCCTGCCAATCTGATACGCAGGGTAATTAATCAAGATCATTTAATTAACCCTTACACTAACAACTCTAACGAATAAGATTTTCAGTGCATAAGTTGCAACGTTTCTTCAGCAATGTCGAATTATTTATTCTATACTAAGACAGCATCCTGTTTAGTTTTCTTCCTACTTTTCTTTAGAATGCACGACAGTAGATAACCCATAACTTGGCGCAAGTTGGTTGGAGCAATCCGCATAAACAGGGTGGAGCGCAACGTACCTTATCTTGCAACTACTCGTTTAATGCAGCAAGCAATAATACATAAGTTACTTTCTGTCTGAAGTACAGATTACGCTATGCTATACTTCTCAGGACACGAGTGGTGTGCCCCGTGATCGACATCATCAACGATGAGACATTCGCGTACGTGCGTAGCTTCGAGATGCACTGGGGAGCGTTCAACTGGGAGATGCACTTCCGCTGGTTCCCCGTCGGACAGAGGGAGCTCAAGCGAAGAAAAGGGAACTCGACGATGCCTTTCAGGTAAGCCGAGATGCCTCTTCCTCGGCTTCAACGATTTGTGCGAGGTGTGAAGCCATACGCGTGTAGAGATACGAACTATTTTCGTGGAAACTGGCCAGGCACGCAAACAGGTCACGCCCTCTTGTGCAGCTACAGTTCTCTCCTGAACGGATGTAACCATTTAGAGTAAAAGGATAGGCGGCGCCAAGCTCCTGCGAGAAGGGTATACACCGTACGAGAGTGGAGAGTGGAGTTCGTCTAAATGTCAAAGCCTGAATAAATATTTTTAAGCGAACCTTGTATGACTCACATATTTTGGCGTCGTGTGCAAAAAAAAAACAGAAAAAAACCCGGCGCCGGTTAGCGTACACCAATGCGCCCTTAGAAGGCGTGTGCGCCGTTTTGCAACAATTAATACCCTCTCGATCGCAGGCTCTCCACGATCAGCTGTTTCTGATATGGCAATCGCATCTTTTGTCGACAACATTTGTCATTTTACGTTGTCGCGTTTCACTGTTGCCTGGATATGAACCCGCGACCTTTTTTCTTGCCCTGAGCAAGAGAAGTGTTGCGCTGCTAAAAACATCAATGAAGATCCAATTCCCAGAATGGAAGAAGGAAAGAGAAGAGAGCACTGTGCACTAAAGAAGGAAAAAAAATAACCAGCTTTTCAAAGATTCTCGTCGTCTACTGAACAATCGCTCGTTTACATTGCAAAAGTCTTCCCAAGGCAGCCGCTCGTAATATGCAAACAGAAGGTAACCAGGAATCTCCAGTAGTGAGATGACATGTAGGCAGTACTATATTTGGTTAAACATGGTAATTTTTGTGCTACTGAGTACATAAAGGGAACGACACAAGTGATCAACAGCAGTAGTGACGAGTAGAGTGAGCAAGTTTTATTGAATTGTTCTTGTTTTAAAGTACGTAATTGAGTTTTGCGCACGTTCATGCCATCACATGGGTTGTGTTTTGAATTCAACGATGTGCACACGTTGCCGTGTTGTTATTAACGTTAAAGAAACGTCCGAAACATCTGCGCAGGACGCCCGTAATGGCGGGTGGCCTGTTCTCCATCGAGAGGGACTACTTCTACGAGATGGGCTCGTACGACGACCAGATGGACATCTGGGGAGGAGAGAACATGGAAATATCCTTCAGGGTAAGCGAGGATGTATGCAACAGTATGAGACAATGTGTGCAGGATTGGGGATTTCGAGCTGTCCTATCGATGGCGCCGTATTTTGAAGAATACAGATGGAGGGGGGAGTGATGTGTAGCATCTTTTATTGACTGCCGACTTAACGGAAACAAAAAGAAATAATGCAATGAAGCGTTCAAGAACATTGCAGCGGTCACCAAGTGGAAGGACGACACAAAACAAAAAGACATGTGGAAGCGCTGAGCTTCTATTAACGTTTGTTGTGGAACGAAGTCGCATGCGACAAAAGGTGCGTAATGAAGCAACTTCGTTCTATAACAACCGTCCGTTTAAGTTCAACTCTTGCATATGTGACTTTTTTTTTCGTGCCGTCCTTTCTACCGGTGTGTGATGCCATATGCAATTGCGATCAATCAATTAACCCACCAGTGCGTTTTATGGAGTGACACGCTCGCAGTCATAAACTTCGCGGCAAGTGCTATCGTACTAATGGCGTTAATGAATGGAAACACGTTGACATTATGCAGAAAAAAAAAGAGTGCCGCTTGCCACGCAAAATGATGAAAATGGGACCGTTAAAATTCGATGACTCGGTTTGCTTATACCTTTTAATCTATTGCTTCAAACCATCCGCGAACGACATTATCCAGTAACAACGTAGACGAGCGCTGGGGCTTGTCTGACTACGCAGAGGCATAGCCAGAATGTTTCGTTTTTTTTTAAGAGGTGGGCCAAGTATATTTTATGTATGTTCATGCGTGCGTTTGTTTGAATATGCGCCAGTATATATACGCAATCAAAATTGCAAACTTTCGTAAGAGGGGAGGGGGGACTAACCCTCGCTCCCTTGGCTACGACTCTAACGGAGCGTCACAGTCACCCGAATTACAGGTGCGACGCTAAAAAGTATGACGACCAAACAGAGTCCGTGCGCGCTTTCTCCCGCAACTGATGCAGATCTGGCAGTGCGGAGGCTCCGTGGAGGTGGTGCCGTGCTCGCACGTGGGTCACGTGTTCCGGCGCACGTCGCCCTACACATTCCCCAAACCGGGCGGCGTCGGCAAGGTGTTGTTCGCCAACCTCGCCAGAGTGGCGGCCGTCTGGATGGACGAGTGGGCAAACTTCTACTTCAACATAAACCGTGGTAAGAGAACTATAGACGGTCCTCGTATTTTACATATTGCCACGTTTACCGACGGTCAGTGGTCAGTTGATTAGTTGGGGGTTTTGTGGCACAAGGGCCGTAAGTGGTCGAAGTGCCGTGTCATTTATGTGGTGTTGGCGATGACCGATGTTTGCGATCACAGGGTGTATTATATGGCTGTATAGAGGCCTAAAATCATGCGCTGTAAGTGAGTATAATAGCTCTGTATAGACTGTAAATTATGGTAGTGATACGCGATGTGATCTATGGATGGGCATTGTGTTTCCAGTGAGTGTGATATTTACAAGTAGGAGACATGGAAATAGCACGGGTGCCTCCTCAAGACCTTCAAGGCCTTTGGCACTATACTTTCTGTAAAGTCCGTAGCAAATTGTCAGTGAAAGCCAGTGTCATTGTCTACTAAGATTTCCCCGACTTCATCGGTAACTTTATTAACGATGTAGCTTTAAAGAGCTCGTTTTGGAGAGTTTCCCGCATCGGCGCTGGTGTCGTTGGTTGTGAGCGAAAAATCATCATCTTACGCGAGACCGAAAAGTGGAGAACGAAGAAAATAAAATAAATAATAAAAAATAATAGAACAGACCGGGGAGGGTTGTTTGGGTGCAAGTGGGGATTAAATCTGGGTCATTTGCGTGGGAAGCGGATGTTCTACCACACGGCCACACCTCTGCTTGGAAATGCAGTGAAAGTAGCTTTCATGCTTCACAAGCACATGCGTCCTGTATACATGCTTCACAATGCAACATGAAAGTAATAATGTGTGGTACAAGCGTCTGTCGCCAACGGGAGTCAGAATATGTGATTATCGTAATGGCTCCGTGAATGAAAGCCGGTACTCCACTAGAAAATGCACACACGCTGCTGCGCCTACTCCTATGGCCACGTAGTGGGTGCATAGCAAATTCAAAAAGGTTTCATCCACTAAGTGTTTGAAGTACGTACTAGGAACAGGATGTCGCTGTCGCGTTCAACATTTAAAGGAGAAGCTTCAGGGAACCCTAACTTTTTTTTAATTAGCTTAGTAACCATACACCATGCTTGTCCTTGCAGAGGGAAAACAAAGAAAATAATGGGCACAAAAACCGAAGGCGGCAGCAAAAGATTGACAGCGTGATTATGTTTTGTCCTATTCCTTTTCTGGGTCCGGTGTTTCGTTTGGCGGTTTACATCTTCAATCATGAACCGATTGTCCCAATTCTCAATAATAATATCTGGTTATTACACCACAAAATGTTGATATGACTATAAGGGACACCGTAGTGGAGGATTTCTGAAATTTAGATCATCTGGTGTTCTTTAGCAGGCACGCACTGACATCACATAGAACACGGACCTCTACATTTCGCACCAAAACGCGAAATGGGGATTCAAACCCATGACATTCTGCTCAGCAGCCGATCACTGTAATCGTTCATCAACCATGACGGGTGGTTGCTAAATGGTTGCCGACGCATGACAGGTCCATCGCGAGCTCGGTGGATTCCGTGCTGAATGGTTGTGCCGTCCGCGATCTCCGACGCCAGCGTGGCTCTCGCCGATCGGTGCCCTCTCCTAGCACTCCTTCGACTGTGTCCCCCACCTTCCTATCTCTTCTCTTCTCTTTCTACACTCGTGTGCAGTGAGTGCTGTCTTCTAAATATTTCTATTTCTACTACTATTTTATTGCCTTACCCCTTCCTCTACAAGGAGCTTAGCCGTGTCCTATGATGCAGACAAAAATTAGCCCGTTTTTTTTTTTCTTCAAGAACCACTTACTACTTACATCGCGAACTGCGAACACTTGATTACACTGCTGCGCATGACAGTAAATACCAATCAACAAAGCATTCTGTGTAAATAATACAACTTCACCTTGAACGCCTTTCTTAGTGTAAGCAAAAATTAAGATAGATTACTTTTTTCCAACTCTTTACAAGTGCTATCCGAATGTCTCATCTTTCCCTTCTGTTCTGTCCTATTGGTACATCGTATTTTTTGTTTCATATCATTTTTTAGTTTTTCAAACAATGTACCAACAAGCCCACCAGCATGTTATACTGTACTCACCTTATGTTGAAGCTACTTTACCTGGGCATTACGCACGCTATCACGCCGTAGCGACCTGTGCAGCGTGTCGAAATAACTAGAATATGCAGAATCTGCTTCTGAAAGGAGGCCCCTGTGTTCGAAAGTGCAGCATAACTTAGCGCATTAAATATATAAAAGAGTGCAATGATTATTCAACCTTTTTTTCATAATGCGCAAGCACACTTTCCTGCGCTGCATATTTGCCAGGGTAAAACGGCGGCACCTATCGTGCTTCAAGAGTAGATGGAGTACTAAATGCACGTGCTGGGGTTTGTCTCTTATGTCTATTTCTAATAAGAGAGCTGATTCTACATTTTCCGCGTCATAGCAGAATCAATCCGAGTTTCAACACACTTCTTGCAGAAGCGACCAGCCCCCATAAAATGGGTTGACCGCATCGCAGAAAAGTTAGCTTTACAATATTGAAAAGGTAGCTTTTTTTCTCCGCAGAAGTACTCTTATTGTGGTTAAGACGGCTTTTTAGCGTTCTGCGTGTGATCGCGCGAGAAGAATGGTATTTGCAACGTGTCGAAAGAACGACTAACATCTGCCACCAATCACACTTGTAAAACATCACTGTACGCCATGGCATGGCCACACTATTCGATACATTTCGCGTAAAAATAAAAAAATGAGTTACGTAAAGCTGGGTTTTTCACACAAACACTCTTTTTGTGGTGAAGCCACACATTTAGCCCTTTATTTGTGATTTTATACAAGAACGGTATCAAGCAAGTGCCAAATGAAAGTAAAGAATAGCATCTGAATGTTACCGCACGTAAGAACACCTTTGTAAGTCATGGTATGGCCACGCACTGTGGGGTGTTCAATGTAAATACTTTTTCACATAAATACTTTTGTGCGGTGAAGCCTAATTTTCGAATTCTTAGGGTATGTTCGCATACAAAATGTGTATGCCCCGAATGAGATCATTTAAAATAAAATGATAGGCTAAATCTATAAACCGACAGGCGTAAAATGTTGAGAAAACACCCTTTCATCCTTTTTGGAATATTTCAAATAATTTTCCCCTTCTTACCTCTCACCATTTTCGCTATTTCATTCACTGTTTTTTTTTTTTTTCGCCTGACAAGAGCTATTGAAAACTGCGAATGCATGCACACTGAAGGAGGCATTTAACTAGAAGCACAGGTGTGCATTATTTATTCCTAGTGGGTCTTCCGCCGCATCTCCAATAATTCCTCTATGACCGAGTAAGTGGCCTCCTCCCCCTCCAAATCTTGTCGGTCGTCCTTCACCATAGGAGGGAGAGGGGGGTGCTTGCTCGGGATTTTGTGGGACGCAAAACTAGGCGTTCAGTTCTACAACTACAACAGGAAGTCGCATTTCCGGTAGAAAGAACATTGCCGTGGTTAAGTCAGCTTCCCAGGAAAATGCTTGCAATAACATTCCTTCGGGAACTGTCGAAAGTGACAGCATCTATCGCCGATAGATACAGATCACTACACTCTATAAAAATATCGTGTAAAAAGGGTGTCTTTTTGTCCCACAACAACAATCGTCATCAGGCTTGCGTGCACTTCCTTTCTTGAAAACTCGGTGCTGGCCACTTTCCTATCGAGAATGCAATGTAACCCTGATAATGGGCATGTCGATCGTGACCGGAATGTACCGGGCGCGGGGCGATAGCGCAAGGATGGAACGCAATATAGATGGCGATTATTGTTGTGGGAGAAAAAGACACCCTTTTTACTCACTCTTTTTTTTTTACAGTGTACGCGTAAGGGACTTAGTGCCGAACACCGCGTGAAGTGCTGTGTTTAGGATAATTCTAGCAGCTTTGCAAATCGTATCAGTCGATTCGTGTTACCTGCCCAGGCGAATAGCATAAAATTTTTCGTGCAAGTATATTTCACAAGTTGGAATCACGTTCCCCAAAATCACATTGGGTTTAAAAGTTTTTTCATTTAATTACTATTGCAGTCATTGCAATTATATTTGCATAAATGATCACCCTAGACTGATTTATCAGCGCAAAAAAGACTGAGCAGGTGCCCAAAGGAAGAGGGCTGTGGTGGTTCCGTACATGCACAGGTTGTCACATTACCTGAAAAAGATGGCCCAGCGTTTCGACATCAGGGTGGCGTTTTCGGCCCCTAAAAAGCTCTCCAGGTTGTGCCGAGCGGTGAACGTCCTCCCTGGGAACAAGAACATGTGCGAAACTAAGCACCGCCGCCCCTTTGCGGCGTGCGAGCAAGGAGTAATGTATTCCACGCCACTCTTATGCGGCATGTACTATGTTGGACAGACGGGCGGGTGTCTTAAATGTCCGTCTCAGAGAGCACCTGCTGAGCCTTTCAGCGGTGGTCTGCAGTCATTTAGCGATACGTTGCCGAGACTGTGGCTGCTCCCCGCACTTTGAGAGTACAATTGTCCTAGCGAGGCATGGCGAACGAATTGTTCGAGAAATTTTAGAAGTAGCCGACATTCAGAGGCGGGGGGACAAATGTGTAAGCAGGCCTTCCATTTCCCTCTCAAGTAAGGAAATAAGTAACCTACAGCGCATGCCTCTTTATTAGTTTCAATCTGTGCTTTACACTGCTCTTATAAATATTTTTAGTTTTTAACGTTTTAGATCTTGTTTGTCTTACGTACCTGCCTGGGCTTCTCTGGCTTTAACGTGTTCGGCCCGGTTAGTTTTGGCATCAAGTACATATTTTCTTTTCTTTTTTTTTCTTTTTCTCCTTTCATATCAAGGGTGTACCTTGTGGTGTGATTGCCTTTGGTTGTTTGTCTTCTTGACAAGTGGTTGTCAGGTGGTTTTCATCTCCTCTTTTCATCATGCTAACTTTTGTTGTTTCGATGCGTGCCTACAAAAAGGCCCTGCGTTTGAAATAGTAAATGAGTTGTGAGTACAGCGCTCTGTGTGTGTGTGTGTGTCTTTTCTAAAAGTTTCGTCTTTTTTGCGCTGATAAATCAGTCTAAATAATCATGAACCAACTCGCCCAAGCAACAGTTTCAGCGTAAACGATCTTTTTGCCCAATGTTCACATGATATAGATCAAGGTTGTCTTCATTAGATGTGAGCTAATTTCACGCAATATTAGAACAATCATTTTACGTGTCTGCAGCGTACTTTTTACGTGCCCATTTTTCCAGAGATGAAGAAAAGTTACACACCACAAGATGTGGCGGAGCGCAAGAAGCTGCGAGAAAAGCTACAATGCAAGAGCTTCCGGTGGTACCTCGAGAATATATGGCCGGAAAACTTCCTGCCCGCTGACAACAGATTCTTCGGAAAGGTACGAGGCGGTCACTCGGGAGCGAAAAAAAAATGTTGAAATGAAATTTTCGAATGATTGCTTTTGCCCCTAAAACGTATATATATACAAGCCGGAAGCAGCCCGCCGTAAGCGCGAAAACAAGGATTGTTTACGGGGTAGCGGGCTACAAGATTTCCCAACCTAAGGTGACTTGTACATCCAGGCATGACCACATAAAAATAATGAAAAAGAAACATTACATGTATATATTTAAGGTGTCAGTTAGGTACGAGAAAAATGGCGCCCGTATCTCCCCACGGGGTGGAACTTGAGTAAATGCGTCGCAGAGGGGGGGGGGGGTATCGTGTGAATGCTGCGTCTATTCGAGTCAAGCAAAGCGTCAAGTTAGGCGGAAGCCAAGTAAAGACGCCCTTAACTGAACTCCGAAAGCGCGATCCGCCGCCTATATACACAACGCCGGCGTTTGAGGGAAGAGAGGAGACGAGGCACGAGACGAGCCGAGCATGCGCAATGGGGGTGTGAACGGCGCCAACGCAGAAGCGCGACATTATGCGACTAAGAAATGCTCCACATTTAAAATAAATTTTGTTTGTCGTTGACAGCAGTCATATAAGTTCGCACTGATTGAGTATGCGATTGCGTGCGCTACAGAGAAGCAGAGAGTGAGAGAGAGAGAGAGAGAGAGAGAGAGAGAGAGAGAGAGAGAGAGAGAGAGAGAGAGAGAGAGAGCAGGATGACAAACAAGTTGCTTCGTTCCCGTAGAAACTATTTTTATACCCACGCCGTCGAACTTTCGTCCTGTTGTCATTGATGAAAGCGTGAAGTGTGTGACAACTGATTACGGTAACTCCCGACAACCCGTATATATAACGTTACGTGTTGAACGCGGTAGAAGAGAGTAACCACAGCTGCCGCTGTGCAGCTAGACAAAGACGAAGATCTCGGAACAGCAAGATTGGAAGTGGCGACCGTAGTATTAAAGCAAAGTCCAGAGTGTATTTCATGAGCGGGAAGCTTGACCGTTATTATACGCGGACGAATCTCGATCAAAATTCGGACTGAATGCTGCACATTTTAGCAAGCTCCAATTCTGTCCAATTTCACAAGGTGTAATGCTGATACTTCAAAGACTGATGCGATAAGTCAGCATTCGCGGGATTTTTCTCGCGCTGTGCACTCCTAGCGGCTTATAGTGTGAAAATCTTTCAAAGCGGCGTAAAGCAGTAAGCGGGTGGAAAGGGAAGAATATGTGATAAATGCATAACATATTTCTAAAAATTGCATTTTTTTTCTCTCATCGATTTAGCAAATTCAGGGTACGATTAGTCGGGTGCATAACTAATAATCCTCCACTGTGGGTCTTATGCCCACTATGCATGCTATCCAGCTGGCTAGCTTTATTGGTGAAATTGCTTCGTGAGCAGGGTCACCTGACTTGGATACGAGTGTATTGACATATTCCTCGTCTGTAAACATGGGTACGCGCGCTGTCGACATACTGGGGCAGCTGTTGTGACGCGTATGGAATACGTCTTTAGGAGGAGCACAATACCTTTCCCCTCCCTTGAAGGAACACTGTGAAAAATCTGCTGGTTGTCGTGATCTGTACTTCCAGAGGCTTTTTTTTTTACCACTTTCTTAACGACTTTCTCTGATTTAGTTGCCTCTGTTTCTAGACCAGGGTTCAATACAAGCTCTTCACACTTCCCTTCCAGGTGAGAAACAAAAAGAGCGGAAAGTGCTTCGTGCGGCCGAGCTCCAAGAGCTATCACCAGCCAGTTGGGAAGGTCGAGCTTGAAGAATGTTCACTTACGCACTACCCTATGCAGGTAGGAGTCTGCATCAAACTGGAAGCTCCTTTCTTTATTACTACATTTACAGCAACATAGACTAGTCCTGAGGGCCTAATATAATGTGTATATGGGTAATAAGTTCGCGCACTTAAGCCAGTGATGTGTGAGAAGTGAAGCAGTGTCTTGTGGAATCTGTTTGTTGTTTGTGGAAACTGTTTGTGTAAATGTAACGAAGGCCGGCTTGTAGGAGGTGACGAGGGCGTAATCCTTTGGCATGTCCCTATATTCGTCACATGATATGCATAACCTGACAGCACTACCATCAACTGCTTTGTGCACCCGGCGAAAAAAAAATAATAATCATGAGGACTGAAATGTGGCTGGCAGATTGATATTGAGAGCAGACTTAATTTTTGCGTTTGCTTGTTTCATTCAAAAAAAAAAATAAACCAGTAAACTAGATTCAGTACGTTTCTTCAACGGAGTTATCATCGAAGCTGTTTAGAAATTGCTTCATAAACGCATTTGCTATTTCTTTCTCACGTGAGCAAGAGAGAAAATGTTGCAGTCCCAGCGAAATTTTCACGCAGTGGGCAAGGGAACAATCGAAGAAACTTCGTAGGAGTATCGGCGACGTGCCGTTGGTAACAGAACACTAGTTGCGAGGCTTGAGCTTAAAGCAACTTTTTAAAAATGGTAAATTACTTTTCACAAAACCAAAATAACCCCACTTTGGGAAACGTGCAAAAAATATGAAGAAATAAAGATGTCAACGCCCCCTTGAGAGACACTAGGCAATAAGTTTCAGAAAATTTAGTCGGACTATTTTTGCCGAATTCCGAAAGAAAAGGTCACAGTTTTGCCACAACGGCAAAGCAGTGAATGCGATAGCAACATATTGGAACGTTTTACGAAGCAAGGCTACAATTTTTAGGAGCATTACTATTTGTAGTAAACATGCGCTTGCTAGTTCCTGCCGCGCGGCCAGCGCAAATAACCACAACAAGCCTTATGCGTAGTGGCGGCGTTCATGTACGAAGTGAGGCTGGCAGCCAACTCATTTAGATCCGATCTCACATAACTCTACAAAACGCTGGTGTAAGAGAACACGGCCACTTCAGGTACACCTTTGACACTTTGACACCGTGTTTTTGTGTGGAGAGCGGCGTCCCTAGAAGCAGCTCCCGCCTGCTGTGTGGCCACATGTAAGACGCGCACTGATCGTGACCGCGATAGCGCGGCAATCACATGCGCCCCCCCCCCCCGTTTTTTTCGCTGGCAAGATAAGCGCGTGCGAAGACGAGCCAGGCCGGAAAGGTTATGCTCGCGCCGCAGAAAGAGGAAGCTAGTGCATCCTTCCCCGTGAATTTATACATACGTATACAAATACGCGAATGACGGCGGCGGCGACGGCAAAAACCAGCTGAGACTATTCATATTGATACAAAACAGCCGCTAAACACGGCTGCATGAAAGAGGAGGACGAAGTGGGTTTTTCCGTTGGATGCGGGTCTGACGCCATCTTGCTCGTCGGGTTCTCTGCACTGTAAATAGCTCATTAAACAAGTCACTCGTAACATTATTGGTGGAGGTGGACGACCCCCGTACATCCATGGAGACGCGCAGCGGTCGCACCATCGGCGACCTTTCGACTGCTTCGACTGCTGGTACTTCCTCTGCGCCGCCCTCATCAGTCCAAGCCACCACCTACGTCACACTACCGCACCTCCGGGATCCCGGCACTTTCTCCGGTGATGGTACGATCGATCTCGACACTTGGCTGAAGCGGTACGAGCGCGTCAGTGCTACTCACCGATGGGATCCCACGCTCATGCTCGCCAACGTGCTTTTCTACCTGAACGGCACTCCCCGAACATGGTTTGAAAGCCACGAAGCCGACATAACGAGCTGGGATCTCTTCAAAGAAAAGATACGTGACCTTTTTGGCGATTCGTCTGGTCGTCAGCTCGCTGCGAAGAAGACTCTTGCCACACGGGCCCAGTCTGCTACCGAATTCTACGTCTCCTACGTTCTCGACGTCGTGGCCCTTTGTTCCAAGGCCGACCAGTCCATGTCGGAAGACTAAAAGGTTAACCACGTCTTGAAAGGCATTGCTGACGATGGTTTCAACCTGCTGGTTTCTAACAACGCCTCGAGCATCGACACAGTCCTTAAAGAATGCCGACGTCTCGAACAAGCTAAAGCCCGCCGCGTAGCCCAAAGCATCGTGCGCCTTCCGAACACAGCGGTCACTTCTTCGTGTGACGACGCCTTCCACCAGGCCCCTCCATGTGACAACCTCACACGTATCATTCGTCGAGAGGTCGAGGCAGCACAACCGGTAGCCACGCCATTACCGACGCCTGCGCCTTCCCCGACCACGATCTCTTTAATACAAGCGGTCATACGTCAAGAGCTATCGAATGTCGGCCTACATCCTGTTCCTATCGTATACTCTGCTGAGCCTTCTTATCGTACCCCTTCTGCACCTCGCATACAACACAATCCGTCCGAATGGCGTACTCTTGATGACAGGCCCATATGTTTTAACTGTCGACGCGTTGGCCATATCGCTTGTCACTGCCGCAGCCGCTGGGCTCCACCGTCCCATTATGCACCTCAGTATCACACCACTTCTGCTCGCCAGGCGTCCTCACCACTTTCTCCATCAACGGCGACCACATTTTCCGCTCCTACAGCACCTCTGAGCAGACCTCGCCACAACCGGTCACCGTCCCCTGCTCGTCGTCAGTCCCGGTCGCCCCCACAACGCCGTGCTGCCTCCCCGACCTATTCGCAGCATCTCCGACCGGAAAACTAGGCCGTGCAGCTTCTGGAGGTGGAGCTGCGTTGACGACCTTCGTAAGAAATCCTCGATTAACATTAACAACGAACCGGAACCTTTTGGACGTTACTGTCGACAATGTTCGTGTCAGTGCATTGATAGATACTGGCGCACATGTGTCCATTATGAGTGCTAACCTTCGCCGCCGACTTAGAAAAGTTGTCACGCCCGCCCCCAACCGAGCTGTACGAGTCGCCGATGGAGGAACTGCCGCAATTCCTGGCATGTGCTCTGCGCGAGTGTCTATTGGGGAGAGAAGCACTGTCGTTCTTTTCGCCGTTATCGAACATTGCCCTCATGAACTCATACTCGGTATGGATTTTCTAGCCACGCACTCTGCCCTCATAGACTGTTCAGCTGGCTTTATCCATCTCGATTTACCCCTCTTTTCCGACCCGACCAGCCCACCGCAAACCAGCCTCTGCTGCATTGATTTCACGCGCCTCCCTCCTAACTCTGTCACACATGTCAACTCCACGCCGCCAGTACCTGATGGTGATTACATGGTGGCCCCGATTCCTGCAGTGATGCTTACGCATGGGGTTGCTGTGCCGCATATGATTCTGATGATTAAGAGAAACCGCACCTTCCTTCCACTGGTCAACTTTTCACTCACCATCCAAGTTCTGCCACAGGGTATCTCCCTGGCCAAAATTACTGCTCTCCAAGATGACCATGTCGAGCCCTTCAGAGTTGACGATTGCTGCAGCTCAGTCAGTGGTTCCACTCCATCACGTTCTTGGGGCGCCGACATCGAGCGAATGGTGTCATCGGACCTCACGTCTGAGCAAGCTGCAGCGCTTTGCCACGTTCTTGAGGGCTATCGTAGCATTTTCGACTTTGCCAGCAACTCTTTGGGCCAAACGACCATTGTCACCCATCGCATAAATACTGGCCATGTAACCCCCATTCACCGACGCCCCTGGTTTAGAAAAAGTTTATTTACAGGCTTCATACCATTCCAGTAACAGGGCACATACACTTCGGCACATCTATATTTCACGACTAACATCCCTACGTTACAGTGAAGACATTTGCTCTAATATACATGATTATGTTGGCATACATGTACACAAAAATTCAATTTGATATCACGATACAAGGGTATAACGATACAATAGATCCAAATGAAACACAATTTGTAACAAATGAAATCCTATATAACAACTCAACGGGCGCTGCTTAGCACCAAGTCGGTCGAAAAATGAGTTGTATCCTTTCGTGTTCCACCTTGACGAAAGGGCACGACCAATGCCGCAGAAACTCTTGCTCCCCGAGGAAGAAAAGCTCTTCGGAGAGGAACGCGAGGATCTCTCGTCTCATTCTCCCCAGTATCGGCCACAAGGCACGCCGGCGGCAATTGGCAGCTACGGCCTCACATCGGTTTCTCCAAAGGCTGAACAGCCCCGCAACTATGCCCCTACCGTGTGTCGGCGTCGGAGCGTGCAATATTACAACATGAAGTCGGCAAAATGCTTGCGAAAAACATTATCGAGCGAGCCTTCATGCAGCCCCTGGGCTTCTCCAGTCGTCCTTGTTAAAAAGAAAGATGGAACATGGCGCTTTTGTGGAGATTACCGTCACCTTAACAAAATTACCAAAAAAGACGTTTATCCTTTACCTCGCATCGACGGCGCCCTCGACTGCCTGTACGGTGCCACTTATTTTTCAACTATTGACCATCGATCAGGGTACTGGCAGATAGCCGTCGACGAGATGGACCGCGAGAAGACCGCATTCATCACTCCTGATGATCTTTATCAGTTTATGGTGATGCCCTTTGGACTCTGCAATGCACCAGCCACATTTGAAAGAATGATGGACTCATTGCTCCAAGGGCTGAAATGGTCCACCTGCTTGTGTTACCTTGACGATGTTATTGTCTTTTCGCCCACATTCGACTCACATCTTGATCGTTTGTCAGCTATTCTGGACGTTTTTCGTCGAGCCGGACTCCAGCTTAACGCCTCCAAGTGCCGCTTCGCTCGTCGTCAAATTTCCGTGCTCGGTCACCTTGTCGATGCTCAAGGCGTGCGTCCAGACCCAGAGAAAATTCGCGCAGTCACGAACTTTCCCGTTCCGAAGACCACAAAGGATGTCCGCAGTTTTGTGGGGTTGTGCTCATATTTCAGACGCTTTGTTAAGGACTTTGCGACCATTGCACGCCCACTCACAGACCTCTTGAAGAAAGACGCCTCGTTTACCTGGGGCCATGACCAAGCGTCATCGTTTTCGCAACTTACGACATTGCTTACAACGCCACCAATCTTGGCTCACTTTGATCCATTAGCCCCAACCGAGGTTCACACAGGCGCCAGTGGACACGGCATAGTAGCTGTGCTATTGCAGCAACAACGCGGACACGACCGTGTTATAGCCTACGCAAGTCGACTGCTATCTCCAGCCGAGCGCAACTATTCCATCACGGAGCGCGAGTGCCTCGCCCGTGTATGGGCAGTCGCCAAGTTTCGCCCATACCTGTACGGGCGCTCATTCCGTGTTGCCACGGATCATCACGCGCTCTGCTGGCTAGCCTCCCTGAAGGACCCCACGGGACGTCTCGCTCGTTGGGCTCTACGCCTTCAAGAGTACACGTTCTCTGTAATGTACAAAACAGGGCGATTACATCAGAATGCGGATTGTTTATACCGCTACCCTGTTGACGAAGCAACCGATACTGACGCTATCACGGACGTTTTTTCCGTGTCGCAGCTGTTAAACATTGGCGAAGAGCAACGTCGGGATGCTTCTTTACGAGCCATCATTGACAAACTGGAGTCAACGCCTCGCGACCCGTCCCTACGAATGTTTTTGGTGAAAGACGGGATTCTATATCGCCGCAACCTTGATTCCTTCGGATCAGACTTACTTCCTGTCATCCCAGCGCACCTGCGTTTCACTGTCCTGCATCAACTTCATGACGCTCCCATGACGGGCCATTTGGGCGTTTCTCGTACATACGATCGGGTACGACGTCGGTTTTTTGTCCTGGACTTGCCCGCTCTGTTCAACGCTATGTTGCCGCCTGTGAGCCCTGTCAGCGTCGCAAAACGCCGTCTGCCCTCCCAGCCGGCTACCTTCAGCCGATCGACGTTCACAACGAGCCTTTCTTTCGAGTTGGTCTCGAATTGTTGGGCCCTTTTCCACTCTCCACAGCCGGAAATAAATGGATTGCTGTTGCCACGGACTACGCGACGCGGTACGCAATCACATGAGCACTCCCGACCAGCTGCGCTACCGACGTTGCAGACTTTCTGCTGTACGACATAATATTAGTGCACGGTGCTCCCCGTCAACTTCTCACCGACCGTGGCCACGCGTTCTTATCAGCTGTCGTTCATGAAATCCTGAGGTCTTGCAATACCAAGCACAAATTTACTACTTCGTACCATCCCCAGTCAAATGGCCTCACGGAGCGCCTTAACAGGACCCTAACCGATATGCATGCCAAATACGTTGCGCCAGACCACCATGATTGGGACATTCATTTGCCGTATGTGACGTTCGCCTACAACTCATCTCGTCACAACACTGCCGGATATTCGCCCTTCTATCTACTATATGGCCGGGACCCAATTCTACCTTTAGACACGTTACTACCTGCGGCCACTGAATATGCTGGTGAAGCCATTAACCGCGCCGACCACGCGCGCCAAGTCGCCCGTAACCGTCTACAGGCTTCACAGGCGCGCCAACAACAGCTCTACAATTCTCACCATAGGGACGTGCACTTTTCTCCGGGTTCTCTCGTGCTCCTCTGGTCACCTACTCGGCGTGTGGGACTGTCGGAAGAACTGTTGTCGCCCTACATTGGACCATTCCGTATCGTTCGCCAAGTGACAGACGTCCCAAGAGTGGAAACTTGGGCTAGTTGGTGCGTAGTCATATTTGCAAGATGTGAAGCGCTCTTTCTGTCTACCCTGTCCTTTTTCCTTTGTTCGCGCGCTGAAACATCTTGCAAATATGACAGACGTCACGTACGAGATTGTTCCAACCGATCCAACAAAGTCATCGTCAGCTCCGAGCGACACCGTTCACGTGGCTCGGCTAAAGCCCTATTACCCCCCTTCGACATCATCTGCGTAAATTTAGCACCGGGACGGTGCTTCTACCGCCGGGGGTTATGATACAAAACAGCCGCTAAACACGGCTGCATGAAAGAGGAGGACGAAGTGGGTTTTTCCGTTGGATGCTGGTCTGACGCCATCTTGCTCGTCGGGTTCTCTGCGCTGTAAATATCTCAATAAAGAAGTTACTCGTAACATTATAATTGATATCACAATAAAAACACTTTGAAATTCATGAAATCACGTGCGTCGCTTAGGCGCAAAACTTATAAATGAAACCTTAACGCTGATTTTGTCTTATATTCATGGCGGTAAATGTAACTACAGAAATGTTCTCAAAGCGTAACTGATCAGTCGAAACAGATTAATCGCTTCACAGAATAATTTCATAACTACATCCAAAGTGTACTTTATCGGCGTTCTTATGACGCAGTACTTCGTGCTCACCGAAGAAGGCTTCCTGATGACGGACGAAGCCATCTGTCTGGATTCACCGGAGTCCCAAGCCGACACCAACGTGGTCATGATCGCCTGCAACAACCTGGCCAGGCAGAAGTGGCGCTACGATCCAAAGGTATTACCCGCCGCGGTGGTCGAGTGGTTAAGGCCTCACCGCACGCACCCGTTGCAGCGCGGGGTTTTTGACGTGGCATCCTGCCCTCTCTGCACAGAGAGGGTGGGCGCGCAACTTTGCGTAGTCACGCACCCTCTCTCTTTATTGGTTGGAGGCACGACGCCACGCGGCATCGTGCCCTCTCTCCACGGAGAGGGTGGGCGCGCAACTTTGCGTAGCCATGCACCCTCTCTCTCTATTGGTTGGAGGCACGATGCCACGCGGCATCGTGCCCTCTCTCCATGGAGAGGGTGGGCGCGCAACTTTGCGAAGTCACGCACCCTCTCTCTTTATTGGTTGGAGGCACGATGCCACGCGGCATCGTGCCCTCTCTCCATGGAGAGGGTGGGCGCGCAACTTTGCGAAGTCACGCACCCTCTCTCTTTATTGGTTGGAGGCACGATGCCACGCGGCATCGTGCCCTCTCTCCATGGAGAGGGTGGGCGCGCAACTTTGCGAAGTCACGCACCCTCTCTCTTTATTGGTTGGAGGCACGACGCCACGCGGCATCGTGCCCTCTCTCCATGGAGAGGGTGGGCGCGCAACTTTGCGAAGTCACGCACCCTCTCTCTTTATTGGTTGGAGGCACGATGCCACGCGGCATCGTGCCCTCTCTCCATGGAGAGGGTGGGCGCGCAACTTTGCGAAGTCACGCACCCTCTCTCTTTATTGGTTGGAGGCACGATGCCACGCGGCATCGTGCCCTCTCTCCACAGAGAGGGTGGGCGCGCAACTTTGCGTAGCCATGCACCCTCTCTCTCTATTGGTTGGAGGCACGATGCCACGCGGCATCGTGCCCTCTCTCCATGGAGAGGGTGGGCGCGCAACTTTGCGAAGTCACGCACCCTCTCTCTTTATTGGTTGGAGGCACGACGCCACGCGGCATCGTGCCCTCTCTCCATGGAGAGGGTGGGCGCGCAACTTTGCGAAGTCACGCACCCTCTCTCTTTATTGGTTGGAGGCACGATGCCACGCGGCATCGTGCCCTCTCTCCATGGAGAGGGTGGGCGCGCAACTTTGCGAAGTCACGCACCCTCTCTCTTTATTGGTTGGAGGCACGACGCCACGCGGCATCGTGCCCTCTCTCCATGGAGAGGGTGGGCGCGCAACTTTGCGAAGTCACGCACCCTCTCTCTTTATTGGTTGGAGGCACGATGCCACGCGGCATCGTGCCCTCTCTCCATGGAGAGGGTGGGCGCGCAACTTTGCGAAGTCACGCACCCTCTCTCTCTATTGGGAGGATGCACGACGCCACGCGGCATCGTACTCTCTCTTCATGGAGAGGGTGGGCGCGCAACTTTGCGTAGTCAAGCACCCTCTCTCTTTATTGGTTGGAGGCACGACGCCACACGGCATCGTGCCCTCTCTCCATGGAGAGAGTGGGCGCGCAACTTTGCGAAGTCACGCACCCTCTCTCTTTATTGGTTGGAGGCACGACGCCACGCGGCATCGTGCCCTCTCTCCATGGAGAGGGTGGGCGCGCAACTTTGCGAAGTCACGCACCCTCTCTCTCTATTGGGAGGATGCACGACGCCACGCGGCATCGTGCCCTCTCTCCATGGAGAGGGTGGGCGCGCAACTTTGCGTAGCCATGCACCCTCTCTCTTTATTGGTTGGAGGCACGATGCCACGCAGCATCGTGCCCTCTCTCCATGGAGAGGGTGGGCGCGCAACTTTGCGAAGTCACGCACCCTCTCTCTTTATTGGTTGGAGGCACGATGCCACGCGGCATCGTGCCCTCTCTCCATGGAGAGGGTGGGCGCGCAACTTTGCGAAGTCACGCACCCTCTCTCTTTATTGGTTGGAGGCACGATGCCACGCGGCATCGTGCCCTCTCTCCATGGAGAGGGTGGGCGCGCAACTTTGCGAAGTCACGCACCCTCTCTCTCTATTGGGAGGATGCACGACGCCACGCGGCATCGTACCCTCTCTTCATGGAGAGGGTGGGCGCGCAACTTTGCGAAGTCACGCACCCTCTCTCTCTATTGGGAGGATGCACGACGCTACATGAAACAGCCCTGCGCTGACGCGCTGCAGCGGGTGCATGTGGTCAGGCCTCTATGGTGCTCCGACCACTGATTCGGACGTCGCGAGATCGAATCCCGGCGGCGACCTCAACTTCGCTCGAGGCGAAAATGTTTGATACCCGTGTGCTTAAATTTAGGTGCACGTTAACGAAACCCAGGTGGGCAAAATTTCCGGGGCCCTGCTTTCTGGCGTCTGTCATAAGTTCTCATAACCACGCCATGGTTTTGAGACGTTAAACCACAATAATTATTATTATCCTAATTTAGTGTAATCTACACTGCGTACACTCTGCCTGATAAGTTGGAGGATCAGTCGTGCACGTTATCAGCCAGACGCGTATATCGCGAGTGCCTGTCTATGTTTCTTTTTTTCTCTGTACATTTATTTTGCGGAATTGTGCCAAGGTAATTTATACTAAAGCTAACATATACTAATGCTAAGGCCCCAAAGCTGCTCTAGATGTTGTAGTGGAAGGCTCCGGCTTGACTTACAGGGTTCCTTACACGTTCCACCTCAGTAAACTCTAAGGCGAGAACTGTCCTCTAACAGCGGAGCTGTTAAAGCTTGCCGTAATTTCTCGGAAACAGAAATGATCATCTTGAGCCAGTACACGCTCTCTTCTTTCTTTTCTGCCTCACTCCCAAACACGTGCGCTGATTTCTCCGGCGTGGTCTGTGATAACCCTGATGGGTCAGATGAAGAGTACAAAGAAAGACAAGGAGATACACAAAATGAGATATGAAGAAAGAGGGACATAAATTCTTGGCGTAAAATAGTACTCCACGAAGCGTGATTCGAACTAGAGCCTCGATTCGAAAGGGAGCGTTCTACAAGGTAGACAGATGCGATGATGAGGAGAGGGAAAGGATGACAGGAGCCCCGCCGCAGTGGTCTAATGGCTAAGGTACTCGGCTGCTGACCCGCAGGTCGCGGGCTCAAATCCCGGCTGCGGCGGCTGCATTTCCGATGGAGGCGGAAATGTCGTAGGCTTGTGTGCTCAGATTTGGGTGCACGTTAAAGAACCCCAGGAGGTCAAAATTTCCGGAGCCCTCCACTACGGCGTCTCTCATAATCATATGGTGGTTTTGGGACGTTAAACCCTACAAATCAATCAAAGGATGACAGGACATAGTGAAGCATAGCTTAGGAAAGAATGACAAGAATAGAAAAAATGAAATGCATAGATACAAAAAGAGAGAGAGAGGGGGCAGAAAGGGAGTGAAAATAAAGAAAAAGGATAGAAAGAATCTGCAAGAAAGCGAGAAATGGAGAGACAGAGAGAGATGGATGAAAAGGAAAAAAAGAAGAATGAAGAGAGAACGAAATACTAAGAAATAAACAAAGAGATGGAGAGAGAGATAAATAGATAACAACAGGGAAAGAAAGAGAAAAATGCACAAAAGAATACAGAGGTAGAAAAAATTGGCCCCATATCTGCATGTTTCACTGCAAATGTCGTCGAAAGACGATAGTCTTGCGTGTGACGAGAGTGAACAAAACGTTTATTTGATGTTGTGCGCAAGAAAATCGGTGGATAGTATTCTAGAAGCACTGCGTTAGAGAGTCTCGATCAGTGCAGCGAAGGCGAACGAGCGTATCGAGGCACGTTAGACACGAGCGCCATCTGGCACTTATCTTCGAAAACGAAGGAAGGCGTGCGTGCCCGCGGAGAGAGAGGCGCGCTTGTCTCGGAGGCGATAAGGTGTAGAACGCAAAGCGACGGGCAGGTGCCACGACCGTGTCGTCTTAGCAAAACGTTAAAAACACTTGCCTTTTTGAGCATCGCTATGCACTGAGAGCGCAGCGTGATAAACGCTACGGCCCTTAGATTTACTGACGTGTGCCTTCTCTTATATAAAGAAACACAAAATATTGACGTGTTGTCATGGTGCCTCAGATATGCGCAATAATTACTTGTTAATCGACAATCGCACAAGTATGAACGCTGAAACTTGAGCTATATTGGTGGGCGCTGCCGATGGGGTTGGCCATTTGGGGTATCGCTTGGTGCCGTTTGGGGTATTGTTACGGCGAACAAACAGACAAAAGTACAGAAAGACAGACCAAAATTTTTTGCGTCGAAGTACCGCAAGAAAGACTGTCGTCTTTAAAAAGAGAAAACTTGCTGAACTTACGAAACAGCGTTAAGCAAAAACTTGGGTGCCCTGAGCTCCGCTGTCTTTAGCACTGGGCCTCCAGTACAAGCTACGTTACTTTTTTTTTTCCTTCTGATTCGATGCATTGAGCCTACCGCATTCCTTGTAAAGCTTTCTGCAACTGACGTGGTTTTTTGTGATGGCTTCAGGATCGTAAGCATCGTAGGCTTTCTGCGAATAACATTGTTTTGCACTGCATCCGGGATCGGTCCACCATTGAGCGAGCAATGATGTCATATGATGCCGTCACTATGCAACATCGCGTTTTTGACGTCACAATGGCGTCATGAGGACGTCATACGGGACGGCATCACGTGATGGTGAGCATTTTTCAGCCACTCGTGTTGACGCCGCCGCCGTGGCACACTGGTCCATTTTTGCTTTGCCTGGATGACTTTCACGACTTGTTGATATTAAATCTCAAATAATATTAACATCAACAACAACAACAACAACAACAACAATAATAATAATAATAATAATATCTGGGGCTTTGCATTCCGAAATCACGATATGATTATGAGATACGCCATAGTTGAGGGCTCCGGAAATTTCGACCATCTGGTGGTCTTTAACGTACACTGACATCCCACACTACATGGGCCTCTAGCCCGCATTTCTATGTAGACGAAGTTGTGACTGCCGCAGCAGGTATAGAAACCGTGAGTCTGCAGCCGAACACGGTAACCACTGCACCACTGAGGCTTATTTACACAGAGCACTTAAACAAGAGCGCTCTCAAGTTCATCCTTATAGAAATGCTGCCTGGAATCGAACCTAGTATACTTCGTGGTAATCTCCAGAAGGCCCTATATTTCCTGTGTCATCACGGCTGTTAAGACACATAAGACGCACCTACATTTTGTTCCAGGGGCCATGACGCCCAATTTTTCCACCATATTCCGGGTTATGCGGGTTAATCCTTGCGCAACAACGGCGCAATCGCGAGCCGTGGCGCAACAAGGAGATAGCCGTTCGAGCGCCTGTATTCCGGCGATACGATGTTGTTCCGTGGTCAGGTGTGCAAGAAGTTGCGACATTTTATCTTTCTTTAGCTAGGCACTGGAAATGAACGATTTACGGCGACTTAAACGTGGCAGAAAACGACGGCTCCGCTCCAGTCCAACAAATTACGTCACACGCGTCATGCCAAATGGCGGTCGCCGGCGCTCAACGGGGTTTACGACCGGCCCCTTGTCACTTTTGCACTGATTTTTTTAAATTTTTATGGCCCATTTTTTTTCTATCTGTACAGGCGTAATAAACCCTGTAGTTCTAGTTTTAACTGAAGACCACAAATCGCTCGGTGACAGTGCCATGATTGCTTCAACACCTCTTTTCAACTTCTCTTCTTTCCCAGACTAAAGAAATCGTGCACAAGACGAGCAAGCTCTGCCTCGACCTGCCCGGCAAACGCGGACCGCAGGGCGTTCGTGTGCGGAACTGCAACGGAGGGCGAAGCCAGAAGTGGATCATGGAGTCCGTCGACTGGAAGACACTCACCTAGACGGCGCCGACGCCTCCGAGAAACCGCGAACGCTTGCCCACCGTCAACTAAATACGGCTCTGACCAACGTCTTTCATCGGCGGCCTTTCGTAGCCATGCTCGATTTAGCATAGTCTAAAAAAGCACTGTCGAACACGTATATCGAAAAAGGAAAAAGAGAGAGAGGGCGTTTTCGAGTGAGCAGCCGCGCACCATCCCAAGCCAACTTATGACGTCATGAACGTGCGACGAATCAGTGTGCGATAAAAAACGTACTTGCTTTAGCATCACTTACTTATCAAAAAAAAAGAAGAAGAAGGGGGCATAGAAATTTTACCGATGATTGAGTCTCGGTGCAGATAAGCCCTCTTGATCATTGATATAATGTCCCTATATATCTAGGACCCATAGTCTCCGAGTCCCTAAATCTGGAGGATTTAGGTGAAGATATTTGCGACGACGTATCCATCGCACAACGTAGATAACCGTTGAGCTAGTTGAGCTCACGAGCCCAGCTAACAAGCAGTGTCACAAAACGTCACTGCTAGGTCTATTACTGCCAGTGTGTCTACCTTCGGGTATACATACATACATACATACATACATACATACATACATACATACATACATACATACATACATACATACATACATACATACATACATACATACATACATACATACATACATATGTCTGCACTTAGCGAAAGCTCTCTATTAATTTATGTAGAATCACTTATTTCACACATTTTTGCTACTATGTGTACATAAACCACGATTATATATAATTAATTTTTTATAACGTAATTCACCCAAGCCTCTTCACGCTGTGCCATGTAAATATATACACGTCGGGTCTAGTAAGACAGGCAGGTAAGCTCGTACAAGATCTGGGTTTTTTAAGGTATTATTACTTGTAAATAAAAAAAATGTACTCTCGCTCGATTTGACTACACCTCATTACTGTAGTGACAAACACTGAAACCCCGGCGAAATGGATGCGAAAGTGGGGCTTATCAGCTACACATCGGAGCGCGTGCATGGTTGATTTACCCCGCCGGCTGCAACGAGTACGCGCTATCGGTTTTCCCGTTGAACGTCACTGAATTTCATTGCGCTGCAATCACTACCAGAGGCCGATTTTTTTTCTTTATCTCAAAGCTGCGATGGGTTCTTCGCATGGACGGCTTCGATTCTCCGATTTGACGTTCTTCACTACTGTCTTAAATAGTGTCTTTAAGCGTCTTAGAACGCCTGCGGCTACAGAAGAAGTATACGTAATTGTGAAGGCATTCAACAAACATCGAATTTCCTAGATTTCAGAAGATTTTTGACACATTTCTTGAAACACCTGATATTTTACGGACGAAGCTCTTAAAGCTCGAGGTAGAAACGTCCATATTATCCGCAAAAGAACACTCTGCTCCCGATATAACACTCGGTGTAATGTTTCGGCGATTGCGCAACAGAGAAATTTATACCGGTGTCACACGGGCATTTTTAATCGCGATCAATGTCGATCCGGATTAACCACAATAGGTGCTGCTATACGGTCACTTTTAATCATGATCAGGCGTGATCGGGATCGAGACTATCGCGATCTGCCTGAGAGATCGCGATTTTGCTGCCGTCTGCACCCCCTAGCCGAGCTTGTTCAAAGCACAGTAAACAAGAAATTCAGGCATAGTTCGATAAAAATGCTTTAGAAAAAGCTAGATGTTTATATAAGCACATTCTAAACCGTCGAAATTGAAACAATATCTACAGTATTGCATATTTTAGGATTCGCATCGACCGCATGTAGTTACGGGAGAAGCAGACGGCAAGCAGTCAACCGTTGCCTTCAGCGCTTAGTTCAACTCTCACTCCATCGGAGCTGTTAGGGCACCTAGAAGCAAACTGCTTATGGGTATCGCAAGCCTTTTGATTATACGTCGCAGCGTAGGCGCACTTCGTGGACGAATGAAGATATCTTTACAGTGATTGACCGATGGCAGATGCGACTGGAACAGACTTGAGGCCCCAGAAGTGAAACGCTGGCGCGTACAACGAGATTGGCGCTTCGCTGCGACTACATAACTACGAGCGGGGGCCATCAGAAAAAAAAAAGCGAAGGTTAAGAATCTCACACAGTAATACAGGTAAGTGCTAGGAAAAGTTTATCGAGTGATGGATTTATGAAATTACTATCGCAGTAGCCTGATGAGTTTTGGACGTTCGAGCGGTTCTTGCACGTATACCATTGCTGATAAACGGCTCTATAGGTATACCGTACGTCGAGTTTTATCAGTGGCATGTTTTACGGAACGCAAATGCCACCTGGGGCACTTCATCAGGCGCAAGCTCGAGCCGGATTAGCTTGGGCCGTGTAGCACCGGTAATAAAGTTGATCGCGATCAAGAGAAATCATTCGGATCGCCCTGATCGCGATTAAAAGTGGCAGTGTGACACTAGTATTATATACACCGAGCCAGACAATAAGGCAACTACGTGCGTCAGTACAGTGCTACTCATAGTAACGTACGTGAACACGAAATGTATACATATACAGGGTGTTCAGAATGAAGCATTATGATTCTCATAACATTTAACACTGGAAAGAACATGAAAAGCACATATTCACATAACATGTATCCAGGGGTGCCTACAGTAAGAATAATTATCGCTGTCAGCAACCTAATTAGCTAATATTTATTAGCATTTTAAGAACTGCAGTAAGTAGGCATGATTATATTGAAAAGTTGGAGGCAGTCACGTTTATAGACTGCAGTTCCAGTTGCAAGAATTCCTTTAGCGGTCTGTGCTCCGAGAGATCCCACTGCAAAGTTTAATTGCGGTTTGCATCTTATGTAAGTAGCTGTTGAAGTTAAGCAATATTCATCTTATTTTACGCACGAATTGGTACCACGTCACGCTCTCGAAGAAATCTTATATGTCCGGCGCAGGTAACCGTTGTCAATTGATTCGCTTATGCCTGCCTCACTGTTGCAGCCTCGTCGTGCAGTACTACTAGGCGCACTTGTTTCTAGCAGACTGTATGACGTTATCTCGTGCTGCAACGGGTCGTGCTGCCTTCACCTCCTTTAACAGTAGGGAGCAAGGGAGAGCCACTGAATTTTTTTCCACACGCGAGTGTGCTTCTGGAGAAATGCGTGCCGCAGATTCCTGAGTGCAGTATCCCTGGACAGCACCGCGCTACGGTCCACGTGATCCACTGGTTTGCTGTCTTCCACTGCATAGGGGGCGGCCGACTTTGAGTAAGTGTATATATATATATATATATATATATATATATATATATATATATATATATATATATATATATATATGTACAGCCTACGCGATGAAGCGCCAGGTTTTACTAATTGCGACGGCCCGCGCTCATGGATTTCATGTTCCTCGATCCTTGGCGGCACTCAGCGGTTTGCGCTCATCGTCCGCAGCGGACATTACAGCATCCCATGAAACCTCAACCTCAGATGAAACAGATGAGGTCTTAGAGATAGAAGGTATAGATTTCGGCAAAACTGGGACGTTTCTGGAGTCTACGCGATCGGAAAGCATGAGCTGTATCCGAGAGCGGTTCTGACACCCGTTGACGGGACATTTCGTCGATACTGAACGGCTCAGGAGAGCTCCGATCATCGTGCTGTGCTTTAGGTGGTTGCGACGATTCCCTTCTCGCTGCCAACTATTCGTCTGGTAGTCTCACAATCATTCCTTCCTTGGATCTTTCCAGTGAAGCTTGTGACTATTTGATCTTCCCAGTGCTCGCCATTGTTCTCTCGATGCAGAAAGGCGCGAATTCCGCTTCTGAAGTGTCGTTAACTGGGGCATACGTCGATGGAGACCTAGCAGCCACTCAAGCTTCAGATGGTCCCTCATATGTCAGCGGTTTAATGTGTGAGCGCGATCAAAGTAAGCGTCCTAATGCGGAATTTGCACGGAGAGCCCCTTCGACGAGCCGTTTTGTATATTGCATCAGATTGTCGCGCTTTTGGTGGTTCACGCTCGAAAAGCTCTCGAAATCTCGCATAATCGCTAAGCTTCGCTATGATATCATCATGTGGTGCAACTCCGGTGTCCGGTAACTCCATTAGGTCACTCACCGGATGCCTATAGACTCAGTCCGGTACGCCGCCGCAGGCAACATCCTGTGCTCAGTAGATTCAGGAGAAACCACAGAATTCTGTCGCCGAGTCACGCCTGTATTTAGAGCCTCGACTGTTTGATCGTCATCACTACTTCTATGATAGCGACGGTAACTAAACACACCCGCACATCCTCCACCACAAACGGAGAAAGGTTCTCAAAACAGATAACCACTCGCAGGAGCACTGGCTACCTCTTCGTTTGGATTAAACATCAGGCTGAATTGGACGTCCGAGCCAACGTCGTTTAATTCACGTGGCGTCCCCGGTTCAGATGGGAAACAAATATACAGGTCCGGGTATATAGTTATTGCTGCTACTCTTAGTCGTGTTAGCGGCCATAGATCCTTGGACCAGAATATCCTCCATAGGCGACTTCTGGTCGCCACCAACTCCGCTGTTTGGGTGCTTCTGGAGGTAGCGGTCAGGAACCTGTTACTCGTTTGCAGTAAAAAGACAAAAAGTGCCGCCATATCCACGAAGTGAATGATGATGAGTGGGCGAAGCTCCGGAGGCAAACCTGGTAAACCATGAATCCTCCGTACACTTTGCCCACTCGATTTTATTACAACGCTCCCCCTAGCGTACGTCGCCGCACTAAATCGAACGATTGCCTTCCACCAATGACACGCGCCATGTGACATCATTCCTATTTTATAACATCTCGCATCTTTAATCATCAAGTACAAGTACCGCCGTCTAGTTTATACCGTCTTGCATCTTTTCATCATCAGCTACAAGTACCGCCATCTAGTGAATACTGCTAGAACTAAACAAGAGGTGGCTGGCTACATACAGGGGACGGTACCGCCATCTAGTGAACACTGCAAGAACTATACGAGAGGTGGCTATATACAGGGGACGCACAACCCGCGCCTTAAGGAGCTTCGCACCTAAAAAAAACCATGGGTGTCACTCTGCATTCCTGATACATGTCGAACTCTTCCGCCTCGACTCGCCGGCATTTGCGTGCAGGCTGGCTGGTTTTCAGCTGAAGCAGCACACCACCGTTTCAGTAACGACGGGCAAAACGCCAGCTGCACTCATGTTCGGCCGCGAACTCTCAACGGCACTGACACGCATTCAGCCGCGACCAGCTGAGAGGGTGACCACTGATCGCAGTGCAACGAAATCACCAGCTATCGGGCAATCGGTCTTTTTCCGCAACTTTGCAGGAAGTCCTGCTTGGGTTGGTGGAACCATGTTAAAGAGACTCGGACATCGACCTTGGCTGATCAAGTAAAGAAGCGGAACGGTTCGTCGGCACCTTGATCCCATAAAGCCAGGTGCACAGGCCTACCCGACAGAAGATTCACCGCGAAACGATCTAACTAACGGACCAGCAGCAAGTGATCAACAAGAGTGCCGGCTCCGTACGTGATCTCGCTCCCAGCGGAAGCACCGCCGCCGCATGATCTGCCCACAACGCCCGACTCCGAACATCGGGAAGCTGAGGCCAGGCTGGACACTTGTGCGACGCAAGCTCGCAATGACCAACCCAGTGGGTCCGCGCAGCACCAGACTGCGTCGAGGCCCCAACGTGATCGGCGTCCACCTGACCGATACGGTGACCCCGTATAAGGGGTAAGGGATGTTGTGAACGCGCACGTAACCGACACACGGCCACTCCATGTGTTGTGCCTCGCTTGCGGGTGCGGCCCGACGCGCCCGCGCACCTGGCGCCTTCCTTGGACTTTCGTCCCCATCTCATGCATATCGTGTTACACGTGTACACTCGCTGGAGTGACTCTACCCTCGCCATAACATCCTCTCGTCCACTTCTAAAGGAAAGCAATAAACAGTCTCCTGCCAGCTCCTGTCTCGTGCGGTTCTTGCGCCGCGGGGCTCCGGGCACCAACATAACAATTACTACACGTCATACGCTAATGGTGCGCTCGCGGTCGTTTCGCTAGTTCACATATACCAAATTTCGTATTACGGGACGCAAACGGACGGCGAAGGTAAATGACCGGTCCAAACATGATAATCATGATATGCCTGTCATGTAAAACACAACACCCCCCGATAAATGTTCCGGAATATGGGCCCCTCACGTGCCTCACTTGCAATTGGCACTCAGCATTTTGCCGAGATTGGCCATGCAATGCCGATAAACCGCCCCTACAAGCTATTGAAAACATAAACAATGTTTAAAAAGAAATCCACCACAGAATGGCAACAATAACCGAGCTTTTACAGCAGTGAAAAAGGGCGTAGAGGCCACCTGTCACAACTGCTGCAGTCATCAAATGGTTGTGCAGAGTCCACCACCAACCAACACCAACTAGGCTAGCTATGGCCTCATCAAATCCTCCTCTCATAATGCCTAGATCACAACACTGTGATGGAGCTGCTTTGTTGGCGCTCTCTCTGGTAGCAGGAGACAGCATGGCACGAATGGATTCACAATGCATCATTAAGTGCAATAATGAGTGCGCAACAATAATCATTTCTGACAGCACGTCCACCACACCCATCGTAGTGTGATGACTCTGATTACATAACCGAGGAGGGAAGAGGTTTTGCTAGCATGGAGGGTGTTGCTCCAATGCAGGAGAGAGGAGAAGAGTTCAGTTGTAGCGGCATTGTATGCTGGCATCTTTGGCTGGCAGCACCGGTGGCATTTTCTGTGCACTCGTGCGGTGCTGTACGCTCGTCTAGGCACCATGCATGCGGTGCTGCATGTTCGGCTGGGCCGGCCACGACATGAGTGCACGACATTGCGGAGGTTGACGATGGAGCGTGGTGCGATCCCATCAGCCTGCGCGCGCTGGCAGACAACGCCGGGATGCTCCATCATTTCAGGCGTAATTGACAGCTGGCGCTGTCGCAGAACATGGCCGGACGGGGTAAAAAAAACGTGTGTGAGCTTACATCGTCCGACCGTACTTGCACAAGACTACTTTGGTGCCAGGATTTCACTGGCCACCAAAGGTGATGCGAAAATTACCGTAACTCTCGTTGAGTTGGTACAGAACTGATGCAGCCCAACAGCCTGGAGAACAGATGCGCACCCACTGGACACGTAGCGTGTCACAAGTGTCTCTAACTGTATGGTTTTTCTCTCGTCTGCTTTTTTATTCCCAGTACAAACAGGACGCTAGAAATAGTCGTCTGCTGAATGGCGTCTTTTGCAGACGGCACTGCTCTCGTGGATTCGAGTCTTGTGGTTCCCATGTTCGTCTGGTCCGTAGCGGGGCGTGAAACTCGAATGGGGTTTGACGTAACTTCCCTTCCGCCGTCATGGTGCCAGTGTACCTCAGACGAAGATTCCATGTGAAAATGCGACCCCCGAAAAAGTGCCGGTCACATTCGTATTTGCATGCGCTGCCTTCCCATAAACAACGCTCTCTCGATCGTAGGCTTGTCACCGATCAGTCGTTTATGATATGGCAACCACACCTTTAGTCGAGGTCACTTGTTGTTTCATGTCACGCTTCAGTGTTGCCTGGATGTGAACGTGTGATCGTCGTTGCTGCCTGTAACAGCTGAAGTGTTGCACTGCTAAACACTAGGATGAAAGTTTGATTTCAGGAAGAAGTTAGAAGGTAGCATTGCGCAGTAAGACTGGAAGAGAGAACGGAGAGAAAGAAAGGAAATAGCAGATAAAGCACGCACACACCAAGCTTTACTCACTTGCTCTCATTTTCCATGTAGAAAAAGGGCTTCTAATTTTTTCTAATTAGGAGAGACGTGCTTCAGCCTGGAGAGACGTGCTTCAGCCCCTTTCAGTTTCCCTGCGCCATCCTCCCTCATAGGTTCTAAAAACGACCTCTCAACACCCCTGAGCGCCAGGTCAACTACCTCTCTAACCAGTGGAAAAACTGGCAGTTTGACGGAGGCACTGCTTGCCTGTCCTGAAACTATGCTCCGTTCTTCAGGTCACAGCTTTTATGGATTACCATACGTTACCACATAAACCAGTAACTTTTGTGTAAGTCTGTACACATAGCCACAGTAATGAACATGTACACTTTCACAGAGAGCAAACTGTTTCATTGAAAAACGTGTCTTCTTTCTGTACACATTTTGTCAGGTGTGACACACTATATCACAGGATTCCATGCACATTCTGCATAAAACAACTTAGAGCACAATGAAGTCGACTGAGCTTGTACTCCACATTAGTATTGGCACACACTTTTTCTAAATGGTAACAACAGCAATGTGTGCTACAGCTATGTTTCCATACGCAAGTCTGCCATGGCCTTTGTGCCTTTGCTACTTCATAAAGACTAAGCACTGACTATAACCTTCGAGCATTCCAATGTAGTCATAAAAGCCTGATCAAACAACACTTTTGCAATGAAAGGCAGCATACACACTTGTGCAACTAAACAATGATGACGACTTCACGAACATCTTCAATGGGATAAAAAATTATGTACATACTCTTTTATACTTCATTCATAACTAAAAATATGTGCTTAATTGACGCCGGCAAACTGAATTTGTGCACAGTTATCGACCTATCCTTAAAATGCAAAGAGGGCCGAGGCGTTGAAACTATTTTGAAAAGCAGGCTGAAAAAAAAAAATTGCGTACAAAAGTTTCTGCCTGGCATTGCATTTCAGTGCGATACTGCTTAACTTAGAGCTCCCCACTAAAACACAACCCATTTGCCTAGATTTATCTTGCAGCATAGCATGATAAACATTGTGCACCCACATGACATTAGGAATCAAAGCACAAATGAACTAATGTCTCTGCCTACATTGGATTTTGCCCTTCTTATGACTCAGCAGAAACAGCATGAGCTTTGGTAAGCATTGTTGCAGCTATCAGCCCACTGCTAAGTCACCCCAAACAGAAGTTCCACTTTCATCTAAGTTAGTGCCTATTAGACAGACAGGCTAGAGAGATACTACTAGCAATCTATCAGTACAGTCAAAGCCTGAATGAGCCCAGACTTTATGGCATGTGCCAGTATATTCTACATCTGGCATGTTGTATAACACCCCCTCGGCATCCTATGCATTACTCACAAATTTATAACAAACAACAACCTAATTTACTGCTAACTGTACTGGCATTTCATTACCAATCATAAGTATTCAGAAAAAGTGCAGCAACTGAACTGCAGCATTACCTTCAATCAACTTGTAAAGAATAACGAAACAAGCTTTCATCAAACATACCATGAGGTCATTCGAAGGCACAGCTAGCCCAAACATACAGAACAGTGTGCGGTTGCTTGATCATAATCATAGAGCCCCCGCATGATGAAACCTTGGCTCACCTGCTCATAGCTATGTAAAAGTGTATCACGATCTAGAATGTTGTTTCTGAAACAGCTTCCTTAATCTTCTAAGTTACTGAAATGTCACTAAATTGATCAGTATGTTACCAAATCCCAAAATTGATTGCTAAATAAAGGCTGTTAAACATACCAACGAAAATGGCAGCAGTGTACAACACGTCTTTTAAAAAAATAAAAAAAAAGGTTACATGTACTCAAAAAAACCTCTCGCATGTGGTGCTACTAGTATGACAAATTCTTACATGGTTCTTGCCTTACCTAGTCCTGGGAAGCGTAGACCACCGATTCATTTTTTTCTTCTCTTTTAGGTAAACTACAGCGGTCTTATAAGACATATTAAAAGGTTTCCCCCTGTAGGTGTGCTGCTTGAGAAGACCATAATATAGACACTTTCATGTAGTAACTCCTAGCCCCTCTACGAGATATTAGCAAGCCGAAATAAAAATTATGTGATTCAATACTGAGGACCCCTTATGGTAAGAAAATTCTCTCCTCAAGAAAATTCTTTCTTCAAAGTTTTTAAGAGAATTAAATTAAATTTCAATAACTGAGCTAACAGACACAAGCAAAACGCTGCCAAGTGATCTATTTACCAGCTTCATTTAGTGCAGTGGCACAAAAAGATTTCTAAAAAAGTGCAAGACGATTGTTCACAAAAAAAAACGTACGAAAATACAAAGGCGCTACTCCTAACACACAAAGAGCCCAAAAATTTATTTTGCATATGAGCGAGGCTTCACGTACGTGTGCGTCGGCTTTGACAGCGGTTAAAACTAGACTTCTGCAGTGTCTGTTGCAACCTGACGCCGAAAGGAAGACTGCGGCTATCGAACAAAAAAAGAAAGGGCAACTCTGCTTAAAGCTGAACTCTGCCTTTGTACAGATGCGAAAACAAACAGCAATAGTTTTAACAAAAACATATACAGAAAGGACCAAGGGCATCAAAAGACATGGAGTGAAAAAAAAATTGTACAAGAGTGATACATATTTGCTCCATAAGGCACATTATGCAGAGGGACTCACTAGCTAACGGACCGCGAAAAAAGAAAATGAGGAGAAAAGAACAGGTCCGATCTTATGTACAGTTTCAAGGGACTCACGCCCTGTAAACACCTGTGTGCATCAATTATAAAGCCTTTTTTTCGCTGCACAAATACGAAGCATTGCACAGAAAAACAAAAGAGTGAACAGTGTAGTCAACTGTAGCAATGTTTGCACACCTGCAAAGATCACGAAGATCACACGAATGTTGGCACCAACACCTGAACATGTGGTCAGGTGTTGGTCTCAAAATGTGGTGACTGTATGGAAGCCAACTATAGCCTTCTTTCATCTCGACCAGTGGCTTTCTTGAAACTACATTTCACGCAGAAATGAAGCTTCAAAAGTAGCTTTTCTAAATCAAAGTTCATGAGCATTGCAGTGTTTTTTTTCCATGCACAAGAGATGAAAAGTGGACTATCTCTTGAGTGCCATCAGAAAAAGGAGGCACTATAGTTCTTTCTCATAAATAATAACAAGAAAAAGACACTCCACTTACAAAGAAACTGAATGCTGCACTTTTCTTGCATTCTTCCATCACTGTTGCATATGCATAATCCATATTTACCCTTATAGCAGATCCGGGTAGGGCTATTTCAATAAAGTCTGCTGCGAAGTCAAGGTTTCGCACAGAATTACATAACAAGCGTGCCAGCCGGTGGTGCTTATTTAGAGGAGCCACTCACACTGACTGCTCTTACTAACACAGCGTAACGCACTAGCAACGCCCATATCATAACCAAAAACATTATTAGGTCGTGTACGCATGCCGTAGATGCTGCATCCGGCAACCGCATGTACGCACGAAACCTCATTAAGGTGCAAGTTGTTGCAACGTGGCACTGCAGGTATTCGGCTACACGCTCGGACACAGTTGTCAGCGCCCTTGAAGTCTGCGTGCTGGACGCTGGTGGATGCTAGGAGTACATGCCGCGACTGCGCTTGTGGTCGGCTTGGGCCCTCTGGTTGTGCGTGAAGGAGGATTTGTGTCTCTCCTTGAATTGCCTGTCTTGGAGTGTGTCTTTGGATTGGCCCTGTCCCTTTGGAGCACCTGTTGCACAAGATTACAAATGAAAACAAAAAATTAGAACATTTGTTTTCAGGGCTACCAGTTTGCGTTTTACATGCAAAGCTTTCCTGGGGTTTTCTAGATGGTTTTCTATAAGCACCTACAGATTATGTATGTACAGACGAGTCCACTGCTAATGGCAACACTTGAGTAGAGGACGCTTAGATTGCACGTTTAGATTGATTGATGATGCGAACTGCAGGTGGCCACTTGGCCTCCATTTCACGCTGAATTTAGCGCAACTGAGAAACTTTTGAGGCTGGTTGGGCATTTTGGCGCAGCATGGTAAAATTTGAGCAAGTTTCATGGTTTTGGTGCAGCTTGGCGTTAAAGTGGGGTTAAACTGGCGCAATCAATGCAGGTGCTGCACCCCTGCCCCCTTTAATAGGAGACTATACTGTACATTAATGAGAAACTCCAGGAATCTTTGATGTTCACTAACCTCTATAAAATTTTCACCGCTTTTTTTTGTATTGGCACAAAATGTATGTAGAGCAAACTGCAACCCTTTCAAGCTCAGTCATTGAAATACACACTCTCATGATTCCAAGGGGCGGTAAAGCTCGAACTAGCATCAGATGATATTGCCAATTTATCTTTTTTAGCACTAAAATCATGTGTGCTATGTTTACCCAACAATGGGGCATGACGTGACATCAATGTAGACATTGCATGAAGCAGCTACCCATCTATGTTTCGACCTGTTGTTTCTTGATTATTTAAAGCTTCTAACGAGTATATAAGCAAAATGAACCACACAAGCTGTTGCAAGGCTGTCAATACCATTTGAAGATGGCAATATCCCATTGAATATGGTCAAAATACATTCCCAGCCAAGCTTTTGGCAGGCATAATGAACTGGACCTTCAACCTTGAATTAGACACCAACCAAACCTCTAGTGACAATTATCCTGAAAAAAAAAACTCCCTTTTCAATACCCAGTGCCAGTGTACATTAAAAAAGATTTAATGCAGTACTTGAGTCTTGAAAATCTTTTAAAATGCTTTATCGATTGAGATGAAGCTTCCAGAGTTTATGTATATTTGTGTGCACATCTCCATTAGTTTTTTACAACATTGTGTAGCTTCTAAAATATAATTCATTCTATATGCTTTTTCTGGCGAGAAACGTTTGCCTAAACTGAGAGTTACAAAGTAAATCAGTATATCGCGACAATCCAGAATCAAAATTTTGTGCAGTGCAACAAAAAATGCCAGGCCTGCGTAGAACACGCAGCACAGTCACAGAGAAAGCTAGAATAGAGGCTTTTCAGAGCAATTTCTAAACACTTTTTGGGTAACTGCTACAAGCAAACTTGCAGGGTACCCACTACACCATAAGTAATCACAATTTTTGTGTAGCAGGCCAGCATTCACTATGCTGTCCTTCGTGTTTCTTCGGAGAAGCATAGCATTCGCTACACACTTGCTAGGAATTTCGTGCATTTTTTTATGCAGTGGCTAAGGACGATGATGAAATATGCCTGAAGTGGGTATGCGCTGCAGTTAATAGGTGATCAAGAACAAGTTTTCTAATAGGTTGGAGCATTTGACGACCCACTTGTTGCGCAATTCCCATTGTGTGATGCCTCGTTGTTCTAAAACGCCTTATTACTCATATTAACACGCTTCCTCTCCCAACATCAAGCCTGCCTAAGGCCAGCTTAGAAACTAGTTCCAAGCACCGGCGTGGCTCAGTGATAGAATACTTGGCTGGCACACAGCAGACTAGTGTTCGAATCCCATTGTCATTTTTTTTTATTTACAGAGTTTTTAGAGGCAAAGGTCCCTAAGGTGTGGGTCTGTACATTCTCCAAAGTATGTAGTAGTAGTAGTAGTAGTAGTAGTAGTAGTAGTAGTAGTAGTAGTAGTAGTAGTAGTAGTAGTAGTAGTAGTAGTAGTAGTAGTAGTAGTAGGCAGCCACTGGTGGCACACACCCGCTCTAGAGTGGGTTTGTGCCACAGGAGATGGGAGATGGCGGTACTTGGAGTGTTCACTAGATGGACGCACGGACGGACAGACAGACTAGCAGACGGACAAACGCATGGATGGATGCACGAATGTTCGCGCACATGGAAGCTTCGCTCCACTTATCATCATTCACTCCGTGGACACGCTGTGATTTTTTTCCTTATTTATTGCGATACTGGTTATAGACATGGACGGCGGAGGTGGTGGTGGACAACTACGGCGCCGCGCGTGCCCCGTGTTCTGATCTCATAACAGCTTTCGCTGTAAAATAAATGTTCTAAACCGGTTTGAACAAAAGTGATGGTATATCAAACATTCCCGAGCGAAATACCAGCTCGACATTGACTCATTCACAAATGTTCAACATGCCATATGTATTGTTCAAACATGTTCAGAACAGCAATTCTCGTTGTACTGCACACAGGTCCGACTACAGATTATAGTGATACGCTGATTTGCTCTGTAGTTCTCTAGGTTTAGAAAAACTCTAGGTCCCCAGAAGTGACATAAAATATTCTGTAGTTTTAGAAGTACACAATATACTATAACAATCATTGCTTATATGGAATCAGCGCACTAACTAAGCCAGTTTCACCAGTATAGATAAAAAAAAAGAAACTTACGAGCAGCACACACATTCACTGATATTTTTGGCAAAGAGTAGCATGAGTTAAAATGTGGAATATGGGGGATATGAGGCAGCTCCCAGAAAATAAGATTATAAAGAACACCATGAATAATTCTGCAGCTGAAATGATTTAAATGAACAATAATATCTGGAGCTTTATGACCAGAAACTATGATGTGATCCCGAGGGAAGGTGTAGTGATCGGCTTCGGAAGTTTCGACCATCTGGTGTTCTTTGATATGCACTGGCGTTGCCCAGCACACAAGCCTCTAACATTTTGCCTCCATTGAAATGCAACCACCGCAGGAGGAGTCGAACCCGCCAACCTTTGGGTCAGCAGCCAAGCAGCGCAAACGCTATATCAGCACGGCGGATTACAGCTGAAATGGAAGTGAGGCACGTGGATAGAAACGTACCTTTCAGGTCCCTTCTGCGGGGTGCATGTCCTGAGCGCTCCATCTTCTCTTGATACCGCCTCTCCCTCTGGGCCCGTATTTCGGCTGGGTTTTCAACGAACTGGTCCCGTGGTGGAGCCTCCTCTTTATCCTGAATGCAAGTTCGAGAGGACTTTACAGGGGCACACTGAAATGAACCTGAGTAGTCATTATGGAAAGGTTTACATCACAGACCGCATTGCGAGCTGCAATTCTCAATACCCGAGTGAATTCTGCCCTGCACGTGAACACTGTAAAGCCTGTTTCACATGCGAGCGACTGAGCGGCGGCGGTCGCGGCGATGAGCGGCAGGAGGACGCGCAGACGCGCATTCGTTTCACATGCACTGCTGCTACCGCTGCTGTTGCGCGTTGCCCGCCGCTCTGGCGGGCAGTGTTGTCTACGGAAGGCACCGGTTAACTGCTCTTTTCAGTGGTATCTAAAACTCGCGCTCTCCTCCAAGTATCCTTCCTTTGGCACACCTTTGCTGCGAGGTTCATCCTCAATAGCCACTCGACTTTCACGCGTCTATACACTGATTGAACTATGTGTAACGTGAATCATATCACGAATAAACAGCGTTTGCAGTTGCGTTTTGTTTGGTCCTTTCTTATTAACGTATAGTTCTTGTTGCACCCTCACATAACTGACCACGAAGAAGTAAAAGAAATAGTTTTCTGGCATAGTTTTATTAGACAGTTGTTCCAGGTAAGTGAATGCATAAGGCCTGCAAGCGTGTTCTGCGCAGCAATTCCCATGTTTCTCCAATTCATTACTTTTGCTTTACGATTTAACTTTGGGACGCCGAACGAGGTTTCGGCCAGCCCAGTATACACACCTCGCGAAATTCATACCTAAATTTTTGTAACTGTTCGCTTGAGTCAAATAAAAGTTGAAACAAAAACTCTCAGTGGTAAGCTTCGGCCGTGTTTGTGGTCACCCTGTGGCATATGCGAACACGCTGTCCTGCCGCAGGAGTCTAGTGGCTAAGGTACTCGGCTGCTGACCCGCATGTTGCAGGATCGAATCCCGGCTGCGACAGCTGCATTTCCGATGGAGGCAGAAATGTTGTAGGCACGTGTGCTCTGATTTGGGTGCTCATTAAAGAATCCCAGGTGGTCGAAATTTTCTGAGCCCTCCACTATGGTGTCTATCATAATCATATGGTTATTTTAGGATGTTAAATCCCACATATCAATCATCATGCGAACACACCCTTCATCGGGATTTTCCGAATGGTCTAGATCTCTTCTGGCGCTCGAAGTTAGTATGCTTCCACCCTAAATAGTAAGCCTCTTAGGTTTTTCTATGATTCAGTAAAGCACACCAGGAAGGGTTTCACCAACGGCAGGCAGTATAGTATACGTGATCCGCTCACTGTCCCAGTTCTTTGGCTGCTGTATATATACTTGTGCACGACTAAGGTCAGGGACTACACAGCAATTCTTGCTTTAGCAGGAATTTTCGTCCATAAATACTGCGGCGGTGTTTTTCATTATCTACGCTGTGTATGTTGGGCTCGCGACTGAACATCTATTTTCGCCCAGCCAGCTACGCATTCTGGCACTCAGTGTCACAAAGAGTAGCTGGCCAGTGTGGCACAACCTGTCAACAGCCTGCAAACTTGAGGGCTGTGCGGTGCAATTGTTCCTCGTGCGAAAAGCGTCGCAGAGGACGCAGATCAGTGAGCCAGGGTTTCAGTGAGAAATTAAGGTGTAGTTGAAGGGGAGAATAAAAATAAAGGCCCCTGGTGAATGCCTTACTTCCCGAACCGTGACAGCAAGCTTCACGCTCCTTCCTTGTTGAGTCACATAACGAAATTTCTTTTCAGCGATCTGTGTGGAATCCTACTTCTCAAGTCGACTGCCATAGCACCTGTCCTTGCTCTCTCATTCGCGTAATCCCTTTCATCTATGCACCGTGTCACCAAATTTCATTGTTTGTTAAACCAGCAACATTTGCTGCGACATAGATGTATGGCATTCCATGCGGCTCCACTACGTGAGAGTCACATTCGATGAAAATGCAAAAAAAAAACGATAGTAGTAATAATATTATTGAAACAAAAAAGGCACCGCACAGGATTGTCACTCCGGTGGAGCATCGTCCAGAGCAACGAAAGGAAAGCAGCGCCACTTCAACTTCATCAGTGAACATGGCCAGTTCAAGCGACGATTTTTACTTTACGGAAGTATGCAACTTCTTAAAGAGCTCGGCGATTTCTTCCCAAAGAATGCTCTTCTTATGCTCCTTACCGAAATCCTCCATCTTGATGTCTCAAAGAAGAGGCCGTTTCACACCTTCTGGAATGAGCAACTCGTTGAATGCAGCGCGAGACATTTGTGAGCCGGGGAGAGGACGGATGTCGTCTGCTACTCAGTTGGAGCGAGTTCTGTGGAGCCAGGTCCCCGCAGCGCCTGCATTCACTTTTCGACTCTGCCCCTGGCATCATGTGTGAAACGATGTCACTGGTCGCTCTGCCGCTTCTGTCGCGAGCAAAGTTTTCCAACTCTGGCGAATTTCACTACAGCGACTGCCGCTCCGCTCTTGGAGCATAATCGCTCGCATGTGAAACAGGCTTAATGCACCCATTCACCGTTGCAACTCCCACTGACATTGTTTTGTTTCACTCGTCTACTGTAATTATTGTGTGTATAAAGGGTTCCTTTGTAAAGTAATCAGACAGGGGCTAATGAAAGAATATTTTGAAACTATCTGTACATTTTATTTAGATTCTTCAAAATAGCTTCCTATTTTGGGGATCGTTGATACGTAGATCACTACACAAATCTCACACTGCCAGGACTCATTGAAAGTCAGCTGCAATCACTCCTTTTTGAGACTGAGCAAGAGTCCGATAGATAGCGGGAGCAATGTCGAAACTGTGATTATGCAGGGTTCTCTTGAGCTTTGTGAATAGGCAAGAAGCCTTCCGTGCTCACATCAGGGCTGCATCAGGAGCACCGCAGACTCCTTCTTGTCACCAAAGATTAAGAGATGTTAGAAAGGTCTGGAATACTATAGCATTAATGAAAGGCTGGTAGGTATCGTAATTAAACTGAATAAAAGATACAAAATGAAGTTAGTACAGGCTTACGCGCCTACATCCAGCCATGATGACGCTTCAGTTGAAAGCTTCTATGAAGACGTGGAATCGGCAATGAGTAAGGTAAAAACACAGTATACTATAGTGACGGGCGACTTTAATGCAAAGATAGGAAAGAAGCAGGCTGGAAACCAGACAGTAGGAGATTACGGCATCGGTACTAGAAACGCCAGAGGAGAGCTACTAGTAGAATTAGCAGAACGCAATAATTTACAGATTTTGAATACCTTCTACTGAAAACGAGAAAACCGCAAGTGGACATGGAGGAGCCCTAATGGCGAAAATAAGAATGAAATAGACTTTATAATGACTGCACACCCAGGAATCGTGCAGGATGTGGAAGTGGTTGGCAAGGTACGATGCAGTGGCCATAGAATGGTACGGTCTCGAATTTGCCTAGACTTGAAGAAGGAACGACAGAAACTGATACGCAAGAAGCCAATCAATGAGCTAGCACTGAGAGGGAAAGTACAGGAATTCAGAGTGTCGCTGCAGAACAGGTACTCGGCTCTTAGTGAGGAAACCAACCTTAGCGTAGATACAATGAATGATAATCTGACGAGTATCATTAAGGAGTGTGCAGTGGAAGTTGGAGGCAGGGTAGTTAGACAGGACACTAGCAAGCTTTCCCAGGAAACGAAGAACCTAATTAAGAAGCGTCAAATCATGAAAGTGTCAAGTACAACAGACAAAATAGAAGTGGCAGAGCTTTCGAAGTTGAATAATAGACGTAAGGTATGTGATGTATAAAGGTATAACATGGAGAGAATTGAACACGCTCTGAAAAAAGCGTCAAAGCAGTGAAGAGGAACCTTGGGATAGGCAAAAGTCGGATGTATGCACTAAGGGACGAAGAGGGCAAAATAACTACCAATATGGATAGGATAGTTAAAATAGCGGAGGAGTTTCACAGAGATCTGTACAGTAGCTGGGACAACCACGACTTTAATACTATAAGAACTAGCAGTAACCCAGATGACACCCCACCAGTAATGATAGAAGTCAGGAAAGCTTTGGAGAGCATGCAAAGAGGCAAAGCTGCTGGCGAGGATCAGGTAACATCAGATCTGCTGAAATATGGAGGACAGATTGTGTTAGAAAAACTAGCCACCCTGTTTACGAGGTGCCTCCTGACGGGAAGGGCACCAGAGTCTTGGAAGAACGCTAACATCATCATAATACATAAGAAAGGAGATGACAAGGACTTGAAGAATTAGAGGCCAATCAGCTTGCTCTCTGTAGTATACAAGCTATTTACAAAGGTAATTGCTAACAGAGTAAAGAAAACATTAGAATTCAATCAACCAAAGGAACAAGCAGGATTTCGAACAGGCTACTCAACAATTGGCCACATTCATACTATTAATCAGGTAATAGAGAAACGCTCAGAGTATAACCAACCACTATACATAGCCTTCATAGATTACGAGAAGGCGTTTGATTCAGTAGAAATATCATCCGTCATGCAAACACTGCGGAATCAGGGCGTAGATGAAGTATATATAAACATTCTGGAAGAAATCTACAGGGGATCAACTGCTACCATAGTGCTTCATAAAGGAAGCAACAGAATACCAATCAAGAAGGGTGTAAGGCAGGGGGACACAATTTCCCCAATGCTATTTACCGCATGCTTACAGGAGGTTTTCAGAAGCCTAGAATGGGAACAGTTAGGGATAAGAGTTAATGAAGAATACCTTAGTAACCTGCGCTTCGCCGATGACATTGTATTGCTGAGTAACTCAGGGGACGAACTGCAACTCATGATTACGGAGTTAGACAAGGAGAGCAGAAAGGTGGGTCTTAAAATTAATTTGCAGAAAACAAAAGTAATGTACAACAACCTCGGAAAGGAGCAGCACTTGGAGATAGGTAATAGCGCACTTGAAGTTGTAAAAGACTATGTCTACTTAGGGCAGGTAATAACCGCAGAGCCGAACCACGAGATTGAAGCAACTAGAAGAATAAGAATGAGGTGAAGCACGTTCGGCAAGCACTCTCAAATTATGACAGGTAGATTGCCACTATCCCTCAAGAGGAAGGTATATAACAGCTGTATCTTGCCGGTACTTAGCTACGGAGCAGAAACCTGGAGACTTACAAAGAGGGTTCAGCTTAAATTGAGGACGACGCAGCGAGCAATGAAAAGAAAAATGGTAGGTGTAACCTTAAGCGACAAGAAGAGAGCAGAGTGGATTAGGGGACAAACGGGAGTTAATGATATCATAGTTGAAATAAAGAAGAGGAAATGGACATGATCCGGGCATGTAGCACGTAGACAGGATAACCCCTGGTCATTAAGGGTAACTAACTGGATTCCCAGAGAAGGGAAGCGGGTTAGGGGGAGACAAAAGGTTAGGTGGGCAGATGAGATTAAATAGTTTGTGGGTATAAATTGGCAGCAGCAAGCACAGGACCGGGTTAACTGGCGGAACACGGGAGAAGCCTTTGTCCTGCAGTGGACGTAGTCAGGCTGATGCTGATGAGAAAGGTCTACGTTTCAGAGCTGGAAGCTAGCTTTTGTCCTTGTCCTGAGTTCGCGCTATAACAGTCGTCTACGTTTAACTGGTGTTCCCACCATACAATGGGCTGTCACAGTCTCGTAAAGGAGCCATGGCAGCTGATTTTAAGGGAGCCCACGCAGTGTGCGAATTGTGAGGTAATTAATGTATCAATGCCCGAGACGAATATATTGAAGTATTCAAATAACATGCACTGATCGGAGCGATATATATTCTTTTTACCAGACCCGGTTGCAATACTTTACAGACAGACTCTATATACTTTAAGTTATTTTATGCCTCAATTAATGAAAAAAACAATTTTTTAAAGCTGGAAATTCTTCAATGCATCCAACATGCGACAAGAAACACACTGCCATGCGCAGTTCACTTTTGCATCGGCTAATGCAAAAGCTGCTCACTGAAGCATTCATAATCGTTACACAAGGTATCGTTATAAGCATGATGTAGCATACTGTAAAATTCCAGACCATCTCTCTAAATACAGTTTTTACAGCACCCTTCCACAATTAAGTGCCACGCATGAGAAATGAAGTCAACAATACACTGCCTTCCGGCGACACTTACGCTATCTGCATCCTTGTCTTCGTATCGATTTTCTTTTTGCCTCCTGCCTGACTTTTGCTCCAGAACTCTGGGAGTAGTGAAAGCCCTTGGGGGGAAAAGAAACAGGAGGATAAATAAGCTACTTTTTGCAAGCACAATGCACAGCCAAACTTTTCATTACAAATCTCAAGAGAATTTAACACTGCATTCAAGGAGATTTTCATCTGTATTATCCATTTGCACTAATTTGTGCCCCCGTTTCAACATCGAGCCAGCTAATTTGTGCCCCAGATCTACATCTACAACCAGCTTGGGTGACCATCTGTTTGCAAATCAGCTGGATTCATCTGAATGGCTCATCGCAAACGTTTACACAAGATCAAATATGTGGGACAAACCCTACAGCCACAGGCGTCACTTAAATTGGCAAGTGAATGGTCAGACACTATTGAAAATACCTACCAATTTGATTTGTGCACTCACTGGTGTGAACAAATTAAGCTCATGCTATGTAGGCAGCTCTGAACTATATTCGCCCAATAATGCCTGAAGTGCCGCTTCCACACACTTAGTACAGCATTCTCAATGTTTGCACCATGCAGTACTACAACAATGAAACAGTTAAATTTGAACAAATTTAATTTTATTTCAATTATTTGTTTATAAGGTACAGTCCAATCATTGGAAAGGGAGGTAATTGGGAGGTTCACACCCTTCTCTTCACTAGAAAATTTTCAATTGTGCATGTGTTTATACATGCAAAATTGAAGATTTTTTATGTGTGTGTATATATACGTGCACACATACAAATCAAAGATGAAAATTTTGCAGAAGTCTGCCCAATTGGGATAGAAATGAGACAATGAGAAAACTCCCACTGAAAATTGTATTCAGAAACCCGACATTTCGAAGCCATCCCGGCTTCTTCCTCAGGGGTCAGAAAGCCAGAGACGTGTGGCGTGTATATACGCTAGCTCGCCTTACGTGAAAAGCTCGCCACAACCCATTGCTAACCCTGGCAGTAGAGAGAGGGCAATATCTCAGTAGAGCGGATGATGTTCCCCGCTGTCTGCTTTGCCACAGGTTGTGGCGAACTTCTCATGCAAGGCGAACAAGCGCATATAAGCGCCGCACATCTCTGGCTCTTTCACCCCTGAGGAAGAAGCCGGTCCAGCTTCGAAACGTCAGGTTTCTGAATACAATTTTCGGTTTGGAGTTTTCTAATAGCCTCACACACACACAAATACATGCAAAAATATACCACATTTACAAGAACGCAGGATGACCCATTTTATCAATAAATATTTAATCACGAGTCGGAACATTCACTGACAATCTAAACCGTTTTGGCTGTAAGGTACCCAAATGTTTTGAAAAGGTCGGCTTAATACTGCATCTGAAACAAACGAAAACTCAGGTACGCTGTGGCATGGTTACAATAAATATGTTTATGTTTCATCTCTACCACGTACAACCTTGGCTCCGATACATGGAGAGTTTTTTAAAAAAGATACCCACATATTGCTGCAAAGCTAGCTATTCTGTATATTCTTTATGCTGCACATCTGTCAACCCACTTTTGAAAACTGCAATTCGAGTTTTTTTTTTTTTTCAGTGACAGCATAAATATGAAATGAGCTTGCAAAACATTTTCTTTTTGTTGCTGTGCGACATTTGGATGTCGACCAACACTCAAGTCAACCTACAATCCTCTGTAAATTTGATACATAAAAGTATGATTGAGACCATCCACTTCCTGACTCCCGAAAAATATTTCTGGCTAGGCTTTTGGGTCCGATACTCCCAAAATTTCAATGGCAGTGGCAATGCTATGGGCCTATTTGATGCGCAGATATTTCACCAAGACTCAAAACTCAATAAAAGCTGGCAAATTTCCTTTTTCATTTAATCACAAAAAATATTAAAATTTTTTTTGCTTTGGTGCTTCTTATTTTCTGCTAGGCTAATCTCTTGCACATATTTTGTGGCACCCTTCATACAGAAGAATTTCGGTCAGTGGCTGTATGTGGCTACCCGTTGAAGCGGGCACATGTTTTCATTTGTTCTCACACAGCTTTTGCCATATTGTATTACAATGTACCCTTGACATACCACTGCCCCACTATGGATCCAGCGTTCTTGAATTGAAGCCCTCAAAAAAGTGTAATGCCGGAAATGGCGAAGAGGCATTACCTGCGGGTGGACAGCTCGTCTTCGGGTTCTGGCTCTGCGAAACCCACGTTGTTGCTGTCGTAGGTGTCGTCGTATTCGTCCTCGTACACGCCCACGTCGTCCACGAATTCTTGCACTATGCTGTACTTCTCGTACACCTCTTTCAATACTTTGTCGTGGCCTTTGTCGTCCAGTGACTTTGGGGTTTTGCTCCTGCACCAGAGAAAGATGCCCACTCTAAGCATGGCTCCTTCCTGCTCCACAAGTGGTAGCGCGGCTACACAACGCTACCAAGTGAACAGCCATGGAATCAAATTCGGTGTCACTTCTTCAAGCACACAAGGTGCATCTGAAGGAGACCTTACTCACTTTTTTCCTATATGAATCTTGGACATGTCGACATCATTTCTCCTAAAGATGTCAAACTCGTCATTGTCGTAAATGCTTCGAGCCTCAATCTCCAGTGGCCTAAAACAAGTGAAAGTAAGGAAATCCCAATTAACCATATTTTTTGGTTTAACCATGCTTAACAAAGTACATGACGACAGCTTGTTGGAGGCAAGTTCAAGCGGTCATGCAAACTGAACAAATTTTTTTCAATTTCCCCCGGTTGTTTGGAGCTTCAACTGGCGCCTTGTGATGGCAGCTACACTAAAGTTTTGCTGCAGCTAAACTTGTAATCAATGAACTGTACGTGACAAAGAGCTATAAATGACATTGAAGAAACTGCAGTAGACCTTTAGAAGGCGGCTATTGTAGCAGTAGGTGGACAAACAGAGCCTAAACATCCCCTGAGGATTCCTACAGTTTGCATTCCTTCAACAGATGATGCAAACAATAAGTGATAAGAGAGCAGTGCTTATAAGATGTGAATTCTTGAGAACAACTAGTACAAAAAAAAGACTCATTTGCCCACTGTGTACACCACCGGCTTATACCCGTGACACACGGGCAAAAGTAAAGTACTTTGAAGTAAACCCCTTTTGTCGCCTAAAGGGACCATTTGCAGAAAGGAGTGGCGCTGATGACACACGGCACCGGACTACTGCTTTAGGCAGTACCTCAGAAGAACGCTGCAGAAAAAATGGCGCTGTTTGTAAAAGCAGCAAGATTGGAAATATTAAAAAGAATCTGCGCATGTACATCACATTCAGCGACGCCGGAGCATAAAACCGTTTTTTTTTTATTGTCTGGTGGCTTATAATGCGCATACCTGTAATTTTCTTTCGCTTTTTGCGTTTTTAGCAGCAACTTAAGTTCGTCTGGCAACTATGAACAGTCGATGTTTTGCTGTTTTTGTTTTTTGTCGTGCTTTTTACATGGCTGCGTCCAGTTGGGTCAGTGACGGCATGCCGCGTTTCATCGTGGTCCTGCGATGTCTCAGCGCAGAGACAGAGATAAAGCAACATTTGAGGTTGGCCTGACTCTTGTCGCCCTCGGCTCCATCGAAGATGAGCTAAACGCTGCGAAGACAAGAGTGATGAGCCTCAAACAAAGACTCGTGATGAACAGCTTCATTTTGACTGCTTCCGCACTGTCCCCCTGAGCTATCGACCGCGAAAGGTGGGCCTATGTGCGCAATGAACGCTGGTTCGAAGACACATTGCCGTTATTAGGCGACGGCCACATTAAGCAGTGTTTTCGAGTGAGCCCAGCCACCTTCCATTTCATTGCGGACAGCCTACGCCCTTCGCTAGAGAGGGTCTCAACTAATATGCACGAGTGCATTGCGGTTGAAAAGGTCGCCGACACAGCAACTGCCGCTGCCAACCCTAACGTGATCGCGCTAGTGACGTAATTCAGGCGTTTGAGAGTATAAACAGACTATAGGCCTTCACTTTTCCACAAATCGCACTGCTGCTGAAAATGAAAACATTTTCTCAGCGCAAAAAATACTGACAGGGCACCGCAGTGTTGCGACACGTTTTCTTCTATTGATAAATTATGCACACTGTATGCGAGAGTACTCCCTTCCTGCCAGAAAAGTAGATGTGGGATCTGCTTTTGCGAAAAGGATCTTTGCCGTTAAGGAGTTACTCCTTTGTCGTGTGTCACTGCGCCCGAACGCCTTTCCGAAAGATGTCCCCTTGTCTAACGGACTTCAGGGTGCCCGTGTGTCAGGGTCATTAGACTTCAGCAGTGAACATATGCCCCAAAACATGCAATGGCTAACTCCAAATTTGATGTCCTGTTGATGCTGCAATGATAATTTATACCGCATCCTCACAAAAACAGTCATCCTTTCAAGCATGGCACATACTTTAGGTGAATTAGTAGGGCTGCATAACTGCACACTTAGCCCACCTAAGTAAAACACTAAGTAAAACAACAAACGCACTGACACATATATCGATAGGTCGCATAAAATGTTCATGTGGACAAAAAATAAACCTCCCGCCTCTACGGGTAAGATAAATTCTTATAAGGATACCCCAACACAGCCATTGTCCCGGACATCAATATAAACTTTTAGTAAACATTTTGTTAAACACAATGAATGCACTGAACACTTTCAAACATAGACACCGAAACAGCTGACAAAAATATGAATAGCGAATCGACTCACGCAGGTGCAGACGTGGAAGGAGTGGGCATCGTGAGACTAGGAGGCAGGTTATTGTCCAGCAGTGCCATCACCACTTCATCATGGTTGTTGCTGTAGTACTTCAGGCAATCCTTCAAAGTGCAGAAATAAGAAAAAAAAAAAACAATTACAGAGCAGGTAAAGAAGAAGCAGACTCCAAGAAGTTCAGGTCATTTTTGGCAAGCTCACTGGCCAGTGCATGTTCAACTGTACCGTAAATATCAATGTGAATGTCACTTTATGCGATTATGAAAAGTTAAGGAGCTCAGTACCTGTTAAATAAACTAAATAAACCTAGTGAGATCGCACTGGCACCAACAATGGCACCACATGCGCTGGCACCACATGCAAATGAGTTTTTTTTTTCCTCTGAAGGCATTGCCGTAACAAGTAATAAGCAGCCAAGCGATACGTATATTTCTCGAAGCTGCTCACAGTTACCAGCAACATGGCCATCATCTCTGTGAAGTAATGTGAATTAAAATAAAATTTATAGCCCGGGCAAGTTCGTTTATATTTCAAATTGTAAATGGTACGTTCAATGTGACGAACAGGAACCCAGTAAGATGAACAAGGATGAGTCAGCTGAAACTTACGCACGTCCTTGTTTGTCTTACTGCGTCCCTGTTTGTCATTTTGCATGGACCATCCTTAATTTGAAAATTCTGCGCACGGCGGCAACTGAAATTCGAAATGCCGCAACAGGACTTTCAGATCTTCGTTTGGCGCGTGATGTCACAAAACAAAATGCGGCGACCATAAACAGGGGTGCCCCGATACAGGTTGTCGCGTTGCTTTCGTACGCTCCAAGACTGCAGCACCTTTGCCTTTGTAGTATGAGAGTGAGACATATCCTGAGGAGATCTTAAAGCCAGAGAAACTGGATTGCAGAAGAAGATGAGCGGTCAAGAGAATGAAATTCCCATTCTATGAAAACACATTGTACATGTCTTTCTTCTCCCTTAATTTATCTAATCACTAATAGAGCAGCATGTTAGTTTTACATAAAGAATGTGTGTAATATTGTGTGCAGGTGCACTTTTCTTTAAGCCATGAAAATTGGTTGAATATCAGTTGGAGTAAATATGTGATTTTTCTTCTTTTTTTTTCTGCCAGACAATACCGAGAGGCTTTGCGCGAGGTGGGGTCGGCATGAGGATGCGCGATATAACAACGATTTTCATTGAACGACCTGTACAGAGGTCTTGTCAAGACAGGACTGAATTGACGTAAAATATGGGCTGTTGCATTACATGAGAGATGCAGAGAAAAGAAAAGCGCGACCAAATGATATGGTGCTCCTCGAACCTTTAGGAATGCGTGTGGAAGATCTGGGAAGAGTTCCGTGAGGTTCTGGAATTCGGATGACGGTACTGTTAACGCTTCACCCCCACAAGCTCCCAGCTCTTCTTCTGCCAGACTAGCTCTGCTCGAATCGGCTACTGTCGTTGCTGCTGATGCTGCTGCCGCATCCCCGCTCGTTGTTTGGAATGCAGGAACTTTGGTTGTTTTCCTTGGGTTAGCTACCGCATCCTGCCAACAATAGCACAGTGGAAAAAAAATGAAATGAGTCCAAAAAATGTCAGCATGAAGACAACCCAACAGAGTTAATAATGCAACTCTCCCGCACGTAAAATGCACAAGCAGCAGAGAAAAAAAAAGGGCCGATTCCAAGCCAGGGCGTGGTGAATAATTTCCGAATTCAAGCTCAAATGAGTAGCAGACAAGATATAAGGAGACGGCAAAAGAAGGCTGTTGCTACTACCATCGGCAACAGGTGTGTGACAAAATTGTTAAGTTTCCTTTTGCTGCTGTACAATTCGTGCACTACATGCAATGTGCCTTACATTGAAGCACTGTCATTTCATTCGCAGCGAAAGCGGCTACCTCAGAATGAAGGATGCACCGAGTTCTGCTAAAATTTACAGCTGCTTTCAGTGCGTTCCCTGGTGCCATATGTAATAACTTTTCAGGGAAGATTGGTAGCCCTGTGCACTCACAAACTCGTTTATTGCTGCTGGCAAACATGGTGAGAGGTTCTTTTAGCAAACAACTGTGTATTTGTATAAAAAACTTAGAGAAAGAGAAAAGAAATGAAGGATAGGCAGGAAGGTTTCCTGTACTTTGCAAAGTTTGCTGCCCTAGATGAAACATGCAGGAAGAAAAAAAAAAGGAAAAAGGAAACTCCTAAGCCCCTCTCCTCCTGCCATGCAAGTGATGAAACAGTACCTGAGCGTTCAAGAGGTTACTCGGAGGAGCGCTGCCCAGTTCAGTGTAGACAGTGCTGATGCTCTGAAGAACGTAGAGGCTGCGCGTGTTATCTCTGAACACCAAGAAAAAAAGAGTCAAGAAATGGTACAAACACGTCCGAGCCAGCAGCAATACATTCCTGACCATAGGCGTGTGCAGGATTGCCCTTAGGGAAGGGGGGGGGGGCGAGGTTTTTTTGCAGCACCGCCTTTTCTAATACCTCAATGTATGGGACAGACTTTGCACCCCTCCACCGATCTCAATTAAGTCAATATATAGGGCAGATTTTGCACACCCCTTCTTAGGTGACTAGGGGAAGTGGCCAACCCCTCTACCCCCCTCGTGCACATGCCCATGCGCCTGATGCTGGCAATGGCATGCAAACATGAAAAGGTAAACCAAAATATGCTTTATTTTACACAATCCCAAGTGTGCACAACCACAACATGGCCCGATTCGCTCACGAATGCTTGGTTGCCGGCACCAAGCACATATCAATAGCTAATTATGCCAGAGATGTATCGACTACAAGTCCTAACTAAGACTAAAGTATGCCTTGAAAAAACTCATAAACAGCTTAGACTGATACGTAGCTTTCCTCTAGAAATTTCCAAAATTTCCTTAATTCTAAGGTAACATGATTATTATAAAAGGAGAAGGCAAATGCAGCAATCATGCCTTGCTGTCGTTGCAGTGGTGCCTGAATCTGAAGTATCACCCCATCCATATTTTCACTTCAAATGTTGCTAAAGGTTCCTTTGTAATAGACGAGACAACAAAGCTGAAAATGAATTGCTTGAATAAGGCCTTGCATATTAACTATAGCCAGTGTGCCTCTTATACTGGTTGTTTACACTAAGACTTCCACAAATTGACAGGATAGTTGGCACCTTAACCTGTCAAGTTAAGACTGCTACACTCAAACAAAAGTATTAATCAAATCACAGCCCAAAGCTGCATGTACATGAAAGGATACACAAAGAAGTTGTACTCCTCAAGCATTCCAATGTCTTCTTCAACTGGGTATCGCTGCTGGTAGGAAAATATAAAACTGCAAGGAAACAAGTAGAAGCAATACTGTAAGCACTGCAAGTATCTCTTCATAAGGATATATTAAAAAAAAAAAAAGCGTCTAGCTTTCTGTTTTTGCCCGACATTCAGATTTCAAATGTTTCCATGAGTACTCGCGCTCCTTTAGCTCCTCCAGGCAATTTTATATTACAATCAACCTTCTGGAAATGTCAATCTGCTTGTTTAAAACTATCATACTCAATAATAAACTTCAAAATAATAATACTGACTGTATATGTGGACACAGTTAAATGATTTTAATATGCAGCACTGAACTACTACAACAGCAAAATGATACTGAATTAATGGAATGGGCATTGTGTGCAACATGAAAGGCGAATATCACTTTTCAGAAATCAACATTTTTCTTTAACATGCTGCACAACAATTTTTTCCACTACATGGCACCTTTCCAAATATTGCAGCGCTTGATGCCATTTTCCAAATTTTGCAGCGCTGGGTGCCGCGCAGAGCCTCCATTTCGAAGAACGATTCCTGTGCCCCTTTCCTACGCCTGACCGATCCTCCTTTCACGTGCAGTGCATGCTAAGTCGTTGATTGGTCTAAACCAGTCGCAATGACGGGCTACACCTTCCCCTGACTTTGAGGGAGAAGGGTGGCAAGGCTGCGTGGAAATTTGAAACCAGCTGCAACCGATGTCCTAATTCCTGTAACTTCGTTAATATACCACATATTCACAAAATTATTGTGGCAAAGTGTTCACAAAGCAAAAGTGCATATATTTCTCTTTATAACAATTTTTGAACCTTGGGATGGCTTACTGGCCTTTTAAAGAAGTGAAATGTGGCACGCATTCATCTGTGGTAGCCAAGAAGCATAAGGCCAGATAACTGTGAAAACGAACATAAATTTACAATTTATGACCATTTTCATCACTCTTAAATGGTACTGTATCGCTTGCTATGAGCCACAACATATCGTTTTCCTCATTGTTCACTGACATCGTAACACTTGGAAAACAAAATGATGGCCAGTGGATACACTGATTTCATTGACAGTTCACCTTGCAAAGCACGCGATTCTCAGGAACTTTCTCAGTACCAGCTTAGCAAACAAAATATTGTTATCTAGAAAGGCACCTATGGGAGAAACTACACTGAAATTTACAAGCAAGTACACATCAGTGGTTTAAGAAAGTACAAGGTAATGGCAGTGGTTTAAAGGTAATGGCATCGCCAATAGCACTACCAGCATTTTGCTTTAATAAATGAGGTTTTTAGATAAAATAATATAAGTTTCCATATTGGCATTCTTACTATACAGAAGCTTCACCACCAAGAGTAGAAAGTGATAGAGTAATCGGGCCCTGTGTGCATTGTCTTGGCAATTGCTAGCGTGGTTTCGATCTTTGGTGGATGCTTCAACCGTGACACAAGGAAGGGAACGTGTATGCACTTTCAAACTATTGAAGTGGCAGTTTCAAAGTGACTGAGTGCTTTGTAATGGGCGGGCCTTAAAAACACTCACTCGTTTCTCTCTCTCTCTTCTATTAATTTTTTTTTCTGCGCACACAGAACTTAGGGCCAGGACAGAAGCAGAGTACTGTACACCTTAAAAAAGATAAAAATCGAAATATGGACACATACCAGATGACCCAGCTATCAGTATTTATCCACTTGTCGTGCGATGCTACTCCTCCACCCCGCAACATTACAAGCACTAAGACTACTTCCGCTGCATTACATTTATAGTTTTTTTTTTCTGAAGCAGTGTCAAGCAATAGCTTCCGACACTGTGGTAGAAAACCTGCTTGCCACAGGTTGCCGCAAAAATTTTTCAAGATGGTGCCGCAATAGTGGGGTTGCAAGCACTTCATAATCAAGATGCAGCCCTGGCTTGTTTTGCTCTTTCCTTCACTACGCTCTGTTCATCGGCTCGTCTATCAGGGAGCGAGACCAGCAGGGAGCATGTGTACAAGCTAGCAGACAAACAGGTTTTGGTTCAACCAAATGACAGGGTCAGCTCCTGGTGCCATCACCGAATGTACCCTAGTGACAACACGACCAGCACTGGGGACACCGAAGAGGCGACGAGAAGAGCATGGAATTAGTTTTAGTTTGTGGCACATCCGTAGCACAGCTACATTTGGCACTAATGAAGCTAACGGCAATTCGAAATCGATGGGCATGTTCACTTGAATTACTTTACCCTTTCAGATGCCACCTATGAAGAACTGTCTGTAAATGTGTCTATTCCCACAACGTTATTTCAAGGCAGTCAATATTCTGTTGCAACAAGAATAATGAGATAATTGTTGAATTTGTGTTTAATAGTAACTTGTTCTAATTAAGTTGACATTAATTATACTTTATCTTGAAATCATCAATTATTTTCGGCATGAACAGAATCAAATATCAGGCTAGAAATATAGTGCAAAATCATTTTTGGTTAGCTCAATATTGAGCAAAAAAAAATTCTGCTTTTCACATTGCTTGCAGGAAGGAACACATCGAACGACTCGTTGAACGTGGAAGTGCCTTCAGAAGAGTGATAATACATAAAATTACACTGCAAAATGAAGTTAAATGAGAACAAATTTATTATGCAAGAGGTTCAATTCATTCAAAGTACTATAAATTTTGCTCTTTCTTAGCCACTAATTGATGTAAATAGTAAAAATGATTGATGTACACATTTGTGTACATAGCATCTAAAAGGATTAATACCATTCAATGTGATCTAGAGACTCTTTAAGCATCACTGGTAGATGAATGTATGAGACTGTTTAACATGTCAGTGTCATTGAAAGAAGCTCAGTGGTAATTATGGTATACCATTAAAGTAAATGCCAGGCAGGAAATGCGAGCAAGGATGCTTGACAACGTCTCTCTGTTACTGTCCAATCCAGTTATACTGATCCCAGATTTAATTATCTACCGATTATAACAAGCATATTCAAAGCCTCCTACTGCTACAGCGAACACTTCCAATGTAATTGCAGTAAAAATATCACACATACAAAGCAAAAAAAAAAAAACAGGCATTCTGAAGCGCATGATAAGCCCGCGCTCACGCGTGCCCTGTAGCCTTTTACTCGCAATAAAGGTATTCCAGACCGCGGTGAGCATCGCATGCAGATTTCGGATGCTGCGAGCAAGGTCGCTCCTTTTCCAGGCATTTCTTCACTGGCAGAACGGCAGTAAGGGAAAGGAGAAAATGAAGGCGGCATAAAAAATTGCTGTCAGTTTTTGTAAAGCAAACTTTTGTGCCACTGTTTTTTGCACCTCTGAATGCCGCCGACTAACGAAACAATGCCTTCAAATGAAAAAAAGCAATAACTTTTTGTCATTCGATAGTTCACTGTGGCACTCGACGCGCCGATGCCACGATAGGTGTCAATGACTACCGCGCGGTCGCAGCGGTGCTTTAAAGGGAGATGCAGGTCTAAAAACGCAGCTTTACATCAAAAGTACCTATTTTTTTTATTTTCGCCTATTTCGATAAGATTGGTACCTCTACTGTTATGAAAAAAAAAATACAGTACGAGACTTAACTGGAAATGCTTTAAAATTGCACCTAAAGAGCACAAGATGCCTGTTAAAAAGTCCAAAGTGTGCAGTCCTCGAGCACCTTGCCACCGATAATGCGCCGCCGCTTGCCGATGTTGATCGCATGATAGATTGATCCGATTGATATGTGGGGTTTAATGTCCCAAAACCACCATATGATTATGAGAGACGCCGTAGTGGAAGGCTCCGGAAATTTCGACCACCTGGGGTTCTTTACTTTAATGTGCACCCAAATTTGAGCACACGGGCCTACAACATTTCCTTCTCCATCGGAAATGCAGCCGCCGCAGCAGGGGTTTGATCCCCCGACCTGCGGGTCAGCAGCCGAGTACCTTAGCCACTAGACCACCGCGGCGGGGCATGTTGATCACATGAGCCGAAGAGTCGAGTCTCACACTTCAAATAACAACAGTTTCCCTTGCTGATGCAGCGCAAGAAATAGTAAAAAGAAGCATGCTTCCACACGTTTTTCGAGCGCCGCAACTGGCTACGTGGTACGGATTGGGGACCGCGATTCGCCGCTGCGCGCCTGTATGTGCTGTGAAGCCTATTTGCGGGGTCCATGTCTTGTCGAGCAGCGCAGCTGATTATTGCTTTTCTCGTGTATTTATTTCCATTATGAATGAAAAAAAGTAATTTCTCGCACGTGAAAGCCGTTGTGCAGCGTGCTCTGTAGGAATAGTCTACGAGCTGCTGGTCCGATTTGCGGCAGTTGTTGGCTTGCAAAAGCCAACGCATCAAAAGTCATTCACACCCATCAACTGCAAAGTTCGTGATGCAGCAATGAATTATGTCAGCGCCAATCTTGCGAGGTCGAAGGAGCTCGCAGTGAGGGAACTTAGTGGGGACGACATTGCAATTATGTACGACAGTATGTGGCACAAAGATGGCCACAAAATCGCATGGCACTGGACTTCGTTTCGATTTCGCAGTCCTGTCGAACTTCTTCCTAGCTTCCAGTTTCACAGCCCCAGTTGGCACAAGGCTTCCAGATAGAGCAGAAGTTTGGCAAGCATTTCATGGCCCTGTCTGTGAGTAAAATGTCTGAGTCGGCTCGAAAAAGCCGAGAGGGATAAACTCATGGTGCTGCATAATTTAGAGGCAGTGGCCACTACAAGAAGGATTGTTCTTTTTGGTGTGCAAATTTCATCAGACTTAGTTATATGTTTCTTAAATAAATACTGAATTTTAACTTTGAAACTCGTTTTTCTGAAAACACAAATTTTGCTATTTTTTACAACGTGCCCGTTCTTTTTCGGGCACTTCTAGGGCTCGGATATTTTTTCCAAAGTATGAAAAATACAATTATCTAGTTTAAGTTTAAATGTTTTATTGTATAGTAAAAAATTTTATGTAAACCTTCACTAAGGTAGGTGAAATATAAACTTTTTACGTCAATTATTTTTTATGCCTATTACATATTTTGTATGTGTTTCCTAATTAGTTATTTGCATTCTAAATTTTAATTAAAACATTATAAACTATGAATGGTCAAAAATTACGGTAGTTTAGAGATGAAAGTAAGGGGGGAGAGCAAAAGGATTAAGGTTTTCACTTTATCATGTTGCAGAGCTAGAAGTATGTAACTTGCAAGGAAACTAGTTATATATTTGAAATCAGCATAAAAATTTCTATAAACAGCTCAAGTTTCATTGCTCAAGGGTGAATATTTAAAAAAAAAAGTGTCTTCAAGTAGCATCCCCCCTTAACAAATAAGCATATCCAAAGAGCGAAGACGAGGTGGCCGATGGAGATGAACATGCCACTTTGACTAGTCGCCGACAACCTTACCACAGTCACCTGCAGATATCTGCTCGGCTGTGCATGCTAAACTGCACGGAGTGATGGCAGGAGTCAATTAACACACACAAAAAAGGCCTAACCTGTCACTGAAAAGGTTTTAACAATTTTAATAAAAATACGCAAAGAAAAAACAAACGGTTTGGTCGCTAAGTGCTTGTTTTTAAGGGTGAGTCCATACACAACGAGCTACTGATGTAACTACCACTTTATCACGGCACTTTCGAGTTTGTTATAATTGGTTTGTATTGGCCTGATGACATAATAAATCTATAAGAGTTTAGCCAAAGACCACCTCGTGCAGACCCATATTGAAATTGAAGCTTTGAAAACACACATAAGGCATGTGGGCCGGACTCCCCATCACCATCTAGCCTCTCTACCAGCGGATACACCTCATACTTCCTTTTGTCGAACAATAACTACAAATGGTGACTCCCTACCAACTGGTTTTACGCCCGCGGCAAGACCTTCAAATCCTCCATGGTGCCTCAAACAGCCAGTCATCAACCTGACAATACCAGGCATCCATAAAAAAACAGATTTCTCAATATCAGCCCTCAAGCAGCTCGCTTTACTTTTGCTGTACAAGAAGTACCAAGACTGCACCCACGTCTACACCGACGGCTCCGTCCTGCCAAACAGCTCAACTGCGGTGGTCGTTATTCCAGCGCACGACACAACCATCAAATTCAGGACAGCTCACGCAACCACAACAACGGCAGCAGAGCTTGCAGCGCTTCGCGCTGCGCTGCGTTTCATTAACGACCAAAGCACGCAACGGTGGACGATTTTCTGCGACTGCAAGGCGGCACTGCCGTCACTTCTGTAAAATCTACGCCGTGGTCCACACGAGCAGTTGGTATTTGAAACAGCAGAAATGCTACACCATATAACAGAGAAAGGGCCCCACGTTATATTTCAGTGGTTGCCAAGCCACTGTGGAATTATCGGTAACGAACGAGCTGATGAAGCTGCCCGTTCCGCCCATACAGAAGACAACAACCAGTCAATACCTCTCTCAAGGACGGACGCTGCTAGGAGGCTCCGCATGCTCGCTCGCCAACGCTCCATGGCTCTTTGGAATGAGCCTCTCTTTACGCATGCAAGATTACGATCCGTTGATCCAACGTCAAGCATACAGCTTTCAACAAAAATTCGACGAGGTGACGCTACTGCTCTGTGCAGACTATGGTTGGCAGTCGCGTTTAACCGTGCGTACGCGTTCCGCATTGGTATGGCCGACACCGCCGACTGTGCACACTGCGGAGATGAAGAAACCATTCAACATATTCTGTGTGACTGCCCGAAATACAACCTGGAAAGACAACAGCTTTCCAATAAACTAAACAGGTTAGATGACCAGCCGCTGTCAGAAGAAAGTATACTGCGCCATCGTCATGACTCATCGTCACAGAAGAAAGCCGTGCAAGCGCTACTGGGCTTCTTGCGAACTACTGGCCTGTCGGAACACCTCTGAGTGGACTGATTTTGTGTGTGTGTGTAGGTGTTTTTCTTTTATTTATTTTTGAACTCTCTCTTTCTCTTTCAACCCCCTATTCCCACACGCCAGTGTAGGGTAGCATACTGGACACTAGCATCTGGTTAACCTCCCTGCCTTCCTTTTTTCTCGTTTCTCTCTCTCTAATTTTATAAGAGGATGCTGTTACAATACTATCTAGCCACTCATAATAAATACATAATTAAAACAGCTTGTAAAGCAGAATAAAATGCTCGCTACACATTTTTACTAAATTCGTCATAATAAATATCTTTAATGAAGACAATTGCCTGGGTGACTCGTGAACTCACACTTGAGCGATAATTTTCACTGAAGTCAAGCGTGCAGAATGCAGTGCACCAGCTGGAAACGCATCATGGCCACCACGTTAAAGACGCCATCTCGACAATAATACATGCGATGCCGGTGGTAGCCAAAGAGGTTTCGTTGGCCATACCCTCCCATATTAACAACTTCATTTTGAGCTTGGACTAGTAAGAACCGTACAAACAAGCAACAACGAAAAGTAAACAAATAAACAAATAAAAATGCACGGCAGCTACATGCTCACTGTTTCTCTGTCAAGCAGTTGCAGATGACTTCAAAGAAAGACTCAATGTATGGAATCTCTTTCCCAGTTTGCTTCTCCTGCCTGTAAAGGAAAATAAAGCATGTCAAACGAGTCTCTACACAGAAGCATCTTCCCTGCTGCAGCTAAGATAAAGCCGCTCTTCTAAAGTTGGTGCAGTGGGACTGAATACATATGAGCTCAACTAATGGAAGACTGTCATCAAGCTGGAGGCATCGTACCCCCAGAATCTCAAGTTCCTATGACGAAAGGCAGTTAAAGGGTAACAGTACAGCTGTCTTTTGTTTTATTTGAACCTGACTCACAATGTATAACTTTCACAAAACGACAGAGTGACTTCCACTGTTCAGCAACTGACACATAGGTTCTATCATTCGCTGCTACTATGGCCTGCATTTTAAATGTTGCGAGGTGTGGAGCTCATTTAAAGGGACACTAAAGGCAAATAATAATTTATGTCGGAGTGAAAGCTCGATGTATGACATAGTCTAAAACGGCAATATTATCAACAGAAGCGTCCTACTGACAGAGAAATTGAGCTAAATGTACCACACTACGTGTGCCACAAGTGGGACATTTGCGAAATGATCACAATGACGTGAGTGTGTCCGACTACAATTAATCACTAGTAAACAAACTAGCTGCAATGAAAAAAAAACACCTTCCATGCTAAAGAGATGTAATAAAATGCTGCTTGTCCGTTTCTATTTGATTTTATAGAAAAAAGAACCGCCTGGCTTTACTATGGGGAATGGCGCGAGTGGTTCGAAAATTTTATTTTCACCTGGTTAGTCTGGATAGCTAGTGCCATGTAGCGGAGCTCAGTGTAAACAATGCAAGCAACAATTGTTCAATGACCATTGTTGCTGCCGTGGTTCTCGCACTTTCACTCTGCAGCTACTAGTGTCGGCGGACGTGCAGTAAAGGTGGGCAACATTGGGCACGGCAACAGCGACGTGAGATGAACCACTTTCAGGTGGGTAATTAGACTGATATGCGGGATTTAACGTCCCAAAACCACCATTTGATTATGAGAGACGCCGTAGTGGAGGGCTCCGTAAGTTCCGACTACCTGGGGTTCTTTAACGTGCACTCAAATCTGAGAAGACGAGCCTACAGCATTTTCGCCTCCATCAAAAATACAGTCACTGCAGCTGGGAACTTGAAGTGCACTAACACAACGCGGACACCTAACATGTGATAATATCTAAAATTAACTACTTCCTTGACGCAGAAGTAGCACTAAGAGGTTTCTGGACCACTATTTCAGCAATCAATATCGACTTAATATTCCCCTACAGTGTCGCTTTAAGCATAATGCAATAACGTCACAAAATGAAAACATTTCACAGATCTCGACATTATGCTTACTCTAATGATACAAATGCAAACACTTTGCGAGTAGAGGGTAAGCCAGAACACCACTACAACTAAGTGCAACTACAGTCGAGCCCACATATAACGGCCCCACTTAAAATGAACTTTCGCTTAAAACGAACCATATCCATGTGACCATGAAAATATGCATTGGTTCAATGGCACAAAATCACACTTACAACGAACGTCTCCGAGCGCCGCTGATCGGTTACGTCGAACGGAGTCAGCGGTCTGCCGACTTCCCGGGAAACCAATTTCGACCATTGATCAGGCATCCGCGAGGTGCCCATACATTCTTATTGTTAAACGCCGACCCTGCCTCAGCGCCTCTCTAGTTGCCGCTCTCTCCGACCGCTTTTTTTACGCACCCCTCCGTCCTTTGTCCCCCCCCCCCCCGCTACTCTGAGCATTCCGCATCGCCAGACGAGGCCCGTGTTTTCACACTGCCACCGATCTTTCGAAGACCGGTCGGCCATCTACCCCGTTTTTGATCGCTGGTACTGTCGACGTCGTCGGCCTAGAGTGACCAGACCATTGGTCAACATCGTCGGCCATTGACTGTATCCGATAGCCTGCGCCTAGTGCACGCGCGTACGCTACCCCACCGACTCTGATAATTTGCAATTCGTTTCGTGTTTAGGACTTGTTCTCGCTCACTTCGCACTCGGCTCAGCATGCCTTCCGCGCACGTGCGGAAGCGCGAAAACGGCTGTTAATTTGCGCAGAAGGAATCGTGAAATATCGAAGTTCGTGAGGCCACGTAAACCCACCAGCGCAACAAAACGATTTTTGACCACGGCCGCTGATTTTTCGAACACTAGCGCGCGCACCGATTCAGGCGGCCATTCACACTTTTCAAGTTTTTCTACGTGCGAGTTTCGCGGACCTTTCAAGCAAGCTACCAAACCTGCCTCCTTCCTGTGTGTTTTTGTTTTTAAGGTCGCCCTCCCGCCGCATCCTCCCGTCTTTTTATCGCAACTCCTTGCCCTTCTCTCGCAAGTCTGCTCTCCTCTCTTGATCACAACCCCTTCGCCCGTGATGATGGCGAACGGGAGGACTAGCACGCTTTTTCCTGCCGCTCAACAAAACGTCGAAAGTGTGACCGCTTGGCTTGAGCGTAATCCGCGCGTTAGGTGCCGCATTGTGGAGCGCTTGCTCATGGCTGTTGACTACCTGGCAGCCAACTTGCCGCTTCGGGCGTTTGGTATGCAGCTGTGGAGATGGTGAATATTTCGTGGGCGGCGGTGACAGCTACATGCGCGCGAAACTGTTTTCGCGAGGCAGAATTTGTCGACTTAGGACCTGATGCCGAGCCTGAAGCTTCCGAACAGGACCACTGCGGCGGCGATTTGTGGCAGCGCGTCGTCGACTCCGACCTGGAAGAGCGGGTGGGACATCTGTTGCGATGGTTTAATTACGGCCGATGATGATGACGACACTGCGGAACCGTGCACGGATTAGGGCATTGTGAATGAAGTACACGGCGAGAGCAATTTGGAGGAATCGAATTGCGAGAACGACGAAACCTTGGAGTCAGTGCCTCATGCAGCTTATGCCACGGGCCTCGGCAAACGAGCGCCCTGCCGTTTTAAATGAACTCATGACTGCCCTTATCGCTTCTGCTATTCGAAACACGTGCATCACGGACTTTTGGTGGCATAAAAAGTTTGTGTTTTCACGCGCAACTTTTTTTTTTAAAGCTGTGTTTCATTTACTAAGAACCTTGGAATACAGCGAACAGATGCCGCGTCACGCTCAGGCTCGTTATAAGCGGGCTCGACTGTATTACCCCACGTCAGTCAAAACAGAAGGCAAATGCATTAGCATCTCAATAGCAAGGTGAATGAACTCAGAGTAGTGACAATGTGCACTCCACTGGCGTTTACGCAACACTGACACTGTGTGTGACAGTATAAGGCACTTTCAGAGATTGCACGTGACAGTGCCAGTACTGAATGACACAGAACAAAACATTTCGGACATTATAAGTTACCAATGGTATCCAGAACACAGGTAAAGGAACAGAGCCCCATGCCTTAAGGAAATTGCATGAAATACATACAGAGGTGGAAGTGAACTTCAGTGTTTTGGAGCAGCTCAGGGAGCAGGAATAATGCTGTTTTGGAGCACCTTTAGTGCAGTAAAATGGGAGTTTCGGAGCCGGTTAGGAGCACCAAAAGGTGTGTTTCGGAGCACTGAAAGTTATTTTTGGCACTTTTCAGGGTCAAACATCACCAATCGAAATAATTTCTGGTAAAAAAAAAATTTCTACGGTTTTCACTAAACATTCAGCCCTAATGAGCTGACCAGACTCCCTACCCACAAATGTATGTTTGTGTGTGCATGTTCCCATTATTAAATATCACAGTTGACAGAAAACTTGGAGAAAACAAGGCTTAAGCAATGCTTATCTCTTGTTTTCATGACCGCTAGATAATCACGGCACATTTCGCATGGTGCAAGTTTATCTGCACGCTAATTAGGCAAGCTACTCTGTTCACCTGTGCTAAGTCTGGAGTGTAGTGAGGATGAGCAATTCACACTGCAAACCCGCACACAAGATACAGTGAGCCGCCTGGCAGCGCCGGCGTGGGCAGCATAGGTGCTGCACTGCACGCGCTTACCAGGAGTCCAAGCAACCGCTCCATGTTTCAATAAAACTGTCAGTTGTTGCTTAGTATCAGATTGAAATAGAGAAGCACACATATGTCACTGTGAATACAGGACCCTGTAATTGTTTCAACATGCGCCTTGATATTGGTAGGGAACGCTATAACACTATCGTGTGAGAGTGCCACTCCAATACCTCTTCCGCACTTTGGCAAAAAGGAAGAAAGTACTTTCTGGTAGGTACTTTGGCCAACAACTGCTGTAGTACTGCATTTGTTTATTGGTGGCCATGGCGCACGTCAAGAGATGCACATTTGTACTTGTAAACATGCACTGTCGCTTACTGCATGATCATGCCGCGTTACCAGCTGGTACAAACTATCAAGGTTTCACTGCATTGCTAGATAATTCCCAGTTACTTATATTGGTGCCGACACGTTTGTGGGGAAACCATGGGGATAACAGCGATGAGACCAGCGCTAGCAAGCCCCATGAACGAACCGAATTACATGATCATGATCGAATATGTGATCGAACTACAGTGGATATGGATGCAGCCGCATCCATATCCTTGTAGCCATCTTCTTGTGGCCAACGCTCAGCGCTGCTCGGTCGATGATAATGATCGGTTAGGTTTAGTGGTTTACGTTTCCAATAGACAACTATTGCGAAAATTGCCACAGCCTGCCCCAGCACATCATATTGGCGCAGAATGACGCAATAAACACATCGGTTAGGTTTAACGGTTTACGTTTCCAATAGAAAAATATTGCAAAAATTACAACAGCCTGCCACAGCACATCAGATTGCTGCAGAATGACACAATAAACAGTACTTTTACCCCTGCACATAAATATATCTAAAGAAAACTATCTACTTGCCACCTGTAAAAAGACATGTAGAGGTGCTGTGAAAGATCTCTGCTTACCCGATTTCAATGAGTGGCTGCAAACAGGACTGCTGCAGCAGGGAGCGAAAGACTTTCAGGACACATATTTTGGCATATGACAACCGTTTCTTGATCATTGAGAAGACCCTACACACAGACACACGCACACACAGAAAAGCGATGAAAGGACACTCGATGAATATACGCACAGGCGTACCACAGGGCTCAATTTGAAGGCCGCTGCTCTTTCTTGTGCACATTAATAATATAGTCAACATTCCTTGCACTCCTTCAATGGAAGAGATGCTACTGGCTTTCGGAGCAGATATTGCTAGAGTCACTTTCAAGACGCACATTGTGTTCACGAAGAAGTCTGTAAATAAGGGTTGTGTCAAGCGGACATTCCGACAAGCCATCTCGTCTTCCTCAGAACAGAACTCTTTTGTTCTAGCCTTGAGAAAGACAATTCCACTTGTCAAAACGTCGGCCCGACACAACCCTTCTTTACGGATTTTTTTCACCGCAAAGTTCCACCAACCCCTTTCTGCCATTTTTTTACTACTGTGTTCATGACACACGAATGATAAAATTACAATGTGCTGCACGCTATTAAAGCATAATAGAGTAAAAAAAGAAAATGATATCACAGACAGATAACCTGACCATATTTAATAGACCAAACCAATGATAAAAGTTAAAACCATAGCACTTCATTATAACGTGACTGTAGATCAGTTGACTGGCAATTTTTCAGAAGCCAGATTTCCCAGACATGCTTGCAAATTCAGACGATTTTTCGACAGCATCACAAGCCCTATCGACATCTATGTATAAGAACACCTGAAATTTTTGACGATGAAACTCTTTGGCGTACGATTTTCCGGGCTTTCAGCCGACATTCCAGGTACGAGACAGCATTACTTAAAGTTCCTACCTTTGCTACGCCTAAGATCTGGTAGGCTTAAACGAGTGCTTTTAACAATCGTTTGACATCACAGTAATGTCGAAAAGTCGGTTTTGCCGCAATGCATGAGTGCTATGGGGTGAAGCAGATTTGAAAAATTCGAAGGAGCCGGTGTTATCGCGCAGTGACGTGACGTCTAAAAGATGAGCACCCGAAATGCTCGGAGGGGTCATGGCGGCAATGCGGCAAACATGCCAGTAAGACTTAATCGCCTTATGATAAGCATCTTCAGCTAACTTCTTGTTACTGCATGTGGCGCAGTTGTCGACGAACTGCACACTTTTAGTCCCTCCCACACGCCGCCGTCTACGCTGCCTTTCTGTGCAAATCACCTAAGTGAGCCGCACAGATGTGGTGCCTTCACGAACGAAAGTAGCTCGCCATTGCTGCGCCTGTGTGCCATGAGGAACAAAGTGGGCATCAAGATCACATTTTTATGACAAACATGCGTGTATGAAAACGCCCCGGTAGAAACCGTGTCAGCTGTGTAGGCGATGTGCTGCTTACAACTAGGAACGATCGGTCTCGAGTGGCAGTAAGTGCTACGTGTTGCTGGATATTTCCGTACAGTGGCGCATCTTCTAAATGCACACACACATTGTGGAAGTCCGGACAAGTATTCCTCTATTTTGCCACATCCTTTATGTTGTGCGTCATTGTTTCCACACACTCCATGCAATACATCCACAACTTATCCCACGCTTTGCTGGTATCGGCGGTGCTCATCACACGATGCATATTTGCAAATGGACGTCGGCAGGTTCTGAATGTATTTACAAAAACCTGGGCGTGCACCAAAATGTCTGATAAGTGTACTCTAGGAGGCACTGAAGCTATTTCCAGATGGTGCTGTGGCGATTTGATTACTTGAGCGAAATAAAAAGTTATGAATCTTTTTTCAGATGATTTCCCAGTTTCTAGAAAGCCCGAATAATCCAGAATTCACTGTGTCACAACCATCTATGGTCCCAACAGTGAGCTTCATCGATTTACTTACTCCCGGACCACTCGCCAGCGGCCCGCGGACGCCTTGGCTCATAGGCGGCTAGATCACATGCACGTGATCCAAAAGTCCCGATCCAGCACGAGCAACTTCAGGCCATCTGCGCACTTGATGCTGTCTGCATCCGCTGTGGCGTCTGCTATGCCATCAGTTCCCTCCATGGCTGTGACACAGGCCACAATGCCGACTCAATTCTAACCTCAACAGCAGTTAGATAGTTAATTATACCCATTTCCATTGTGATACAACTTACTGTAAGTGAACTACTCGAGCGCGCACTGTTACGAAGACGAGACGCCAACACGGTCCCGAAGGCGCTACTGCTCAGAACTTCGCCGACACGGTCACCAGCCGTTGGTAGCGCGTGTTACTCAGCTCGCGACTGCTTCTGCGCAGAGCTGATAGACGAACGGACGAGACGACGGTGAGTTGAGGCAAGGTTTATGTACAGCATAGAAATAGAGGCGCTATAAATTCAGCACTGGGGCCGACAGCTTAGGGACTCAAAGAGCCGAGATGTCTTCTCTGACACATAGGTCTACTGCTGGCGACGTGCCGCAGGGCTGTTTTTAAGGCACCCGGTGGATCATTTGAGTCACCAAACGTGCTGCTGGCCGTGATATCAGAATCCTCCAACGGGGGCCCGCTGCTGCGCGCGGTAGCACCAAGGACGAAGGATATTGCCTCGCACTGCATAAGACTCGCCAGACTGGAAGGCACCGATTGCTGCGCGTGGTTGCTGACGTCAGCCGATCCCGCAGCTGCCAACCACTGTTACAAGGGTGCACCGCTGACGAGGTTACTATGGGCGCCACGAAACTTGCCGCTGCCAAGGAAACCGGCCGCGCTGACAGCGAAAGGGCTCGAAGCAACGAGAGGCTTCACTGACGCATAGGTCTACTGCTGGCGACGCGCCGCAGGGCTGTTTTTAAGGCACCGGGTGGATCCTTTGAGTCACAAAATGTCCAACCAGAAGCGCCGCTGGCCGTGATATCAGAATCATCCAAGGGGGACCCGCCACTGCGCGTGGTTGCAGTCAAGGACGTGTGACATTCCCACGCATTGCATAAAACTCGCCAGACTGGAAGGCTCCGATTGCTTCAATGGTCTCGTGGGCTGGGGAGCTCGCTGTGCGTTGCGTGACAGACCGGCGCCGCCGCTTGATGACTTAGTTGAGTCGATTGCGTCAGGCGGGCTCGAGCGCTGGCCTTGACACAGATTGCCTTTGCAGAGGCATTGGCGTTCAGTGTGGACTCCCAGGCGTAACAGCACGCATCATAAAGTCGCACGCTCGTTCCCCAGCTGTTTTTCCTAGTGAGTATAACATGTGCTGACCCAACTTTCAGGAATATGTGCAACCTCAACGTGGCTCAGAACACAGATGAAAAGAACTGGGTGCGCAACAATTCAAAATTCAGAAACGTGAGAGAAGCCAGCAGAAAAGCAAAAAGAGAGCAAGAGGGCGCCGAAAATTTCCCGTGTCTAACTTAAGATGGCCGCAAAGGCATGTGCACCGTGCTGTCGTCTGCCAGCAGCCTGAAAGAAATCGTTCAGACAGTCCCAGGCCACCCGAAGGCTGCCAGGCACGCGAAAAACGAACATGCGTACAAGCGATCCCGGACCAGTGGGCGAAGTTTTCCGGTTGGTCCTTGAAAAAAAAAAATGAATGCGGCACTAGCATTTGGGGCCATTAGGAGCCGTCCAGGACATGTAAATCAATAAAGCTCAGTGACATTTGGCCCAGGCTTGGCTTGGCTCGGGTAGCGTCTTATGCAGGTGCACTGCGATGTCATTTTCAATGAGAGAACCTCAAGTAGCTGCGTTTCTGAAAGTCGGAACATACCCTTTGGCGCAGGTTGGGCGCAGACAGGGCGATTCAGCGCAGTTTGGCGCAATTGGCGCAGCGGTAGCATCACTGCAATGGTTATGCATAGGCTTGTGCAAATAGTGATTCTGGTCGAATAATTTCGAATAGCATATATGACATATAAAAAAATAGGCATATTTATTATGGTCTAACTAACCTGCACAATATATTTTTTTTTTTAAATTGGAATAGTGCCTCTGTGCAAATGACTTTTTTTTTTTTCAATGAAAGTTGAAAGAACTTTCAAGTAGTAGCAAGATTTGAATTTCAGTAGGATGCAAATCATAGCCCTAGACTACCTAACATTTTAAAATTTATTATACTTAGAGCATATAAGGCATAATAACTGGTTTTTAAGCTTAATAAAATGAATTGATTTGAGCGTAATATTTTGATTTAAAGGAGCCGTGCGATACTTTTTTAAGTAGCCATGGAATAGATTCACTAAAGAAGCTTATTTATTGCCTCATGAATTCACTGAACAAATACTTTTAAAACCCGTCCAGTATGCACGAAGTTGCGAAGATTTCTCGCACGCTGCAAGTGCATTCTCTCTTCTCGTCTTGACGAAAGCGCTGGAAGCTAAGCAGGGAGGGATGGCGCGGAGGAAAAAATAATACGTCACACGTGCTTTCTGAGCTTGTGGAGTCATTTGCCGAGAGAGGAGAGCAATTTTTAGGTGACTTTGAGAATTTACTGTGGACCACTCGCGACGTGCTGCACTATGTGTCCTCGGTAGCCTCGACTCGGTAGCGTGTCCTCGGTAGCCTCGACTACCAATCGGAAGCGTTTTCCGACAATGCTCCAGAAGTGTTGCTGGATCCCTTTAAATTTGAAGAGAGGCTTCGCGGCAGAACAGATTTCTCCTGAACGAGTGCTTTCACGGTTCAGTACCCCTACGCTGCAATGAAACCACTTTTACAAACGGTACATTCGGATTAATATGCATTTCTTCGTTCCTTGCGAACACTTTGAAATTTTAAATAATTTAAATTCGAATCTAAGCCCTACTATTCGTTCAAATATTTGCACGAGCCTAGTTATGTATGCAAATGACACGAATATCTTCTTTTCTGGGTGTGATATAGATTCAGTAGCGAGCGACGCAAACACGTGGTTGGCTGGATTGTAACATCGCTCATAGCAAATAAAAAGTTCAATATTCATGCCGACAAATAGGATCATAGACAATGAACCCATTGATACTTTTCGCAATAGTGTTCTATCGCGTGTGGACAGCATACAATTTTTAGGCATAATTTTTAATGATAGGCTAACTTAGACAGATCATGTTAAACGTGTCTGTTCTCAAGTTTCGAGTTCAGTTGGTATAATTTACAAAATCAGCAATTCGTTTCCAATATGGTTTAAGAAACACTTGTACTACGCTCTTGTGCAATCATACCTTAATTACTGCCTATTCGTTTAGGAAGCACTACACAATCTAATTTGCAATCACTATTTGTTTTACAAAAAAAAAAAATTGCCATTCGTGCCATCAGCAATATGAGTTATTGAGACAGTAGAAACGAACACTGGAGCAAACTGGGTATACTAAGCATACACGACTTGAAAACCTTGCACTTGGCTCTTGAGACACACCATTTACTCAAGAATGACGCTACCTTTCCACTAACTTTACACGACCCTCAAAAACATCCACCAAATAGTAGGCTTGTGCTAATATTCGAATGCTTCAAATATTTGAACGAATAGTTGAGTATTCGAATTCGCTTCGATTTGAATTTCTAGAAATTAACAGCAATGTTAGAGTGCTAAGCCTTGAAAGCCCCTACCCAGGAAAAATTCGCTTTGTTGCGAAGCCCCCTTTCAAATTTAAAGGGGCCCTACAACACTTACTGAACATGGTCAGAAAACACTGCCTATCGGTAGTCGAGGCAAATATTACAGCGCTGCACGTGGCCTGTAATTCACAATAAATTTTCAAAGCTAAAATTGCTTTTTTCCCTCGGCAAATGACACTACAAGCTCAAAAATCACTTGCCACAGCCAAGAACGAATATACGGCTCTAATCACAGCCATTCGCTGATTTGAGCATGGTGCGCTTGTCGTTACCGGGACCGTCTCGGGAGGCCACTGCTTGTCCTCGAATACGTTCGCCATCGCACTTAAAATCCGTGTATTCGAAGAAAAAAAAAAGGGGGGGGGGGGGTGCTCAAGGTCACGAGGTGCATGTGACGTATTTCTTTTGCCATGCCGTTCCTCCCTGCTTAACTTCCAGCTATTTCGTAGGGACAAGAAGAGAGAATGCAATTGCAGCGTGCGACAAAATTTTTAAACTCCTCTCGTACTGTACTGATTCTAGAAACTTTGCGGCGGTAAATTTGTGAGGCAACAAGCATGTTTACTGGCTTCATGGCTACTGGAAAAAGTGTTGCAGGGCCCCTTTAAAGAAACATGTTTCCCTCAAATCAATTCTTCATTTTATGAAGCTTGTTTTGACAGCTTATATGCTCCAAGTATAATAATTGTTAAAACGTTAAGTATCTTACAGGTTATCACTCGCATTTTACCGAAACTACTATACTCAAGGTTGTTTTGACTTCCTTTGAAAGAAAAAAAAAAGGCATTTGCATAGAATCCCTATTTAAATTCAAAAGGAATATTGTGCAGGCTAGTTGGGTCTTGATAAATATTCCCTTTTCTTATATGTCATACATACGACTTGAACTCCATTCAAAATTATTCGATCAAAATTACTATTTGCTTTGAACCTAAAATTCAATATTCACACAAGCCTACCAAATACATTCCGATATGTTAGCTACAGAAATAACAGGATACGGACAAACTGCAGTTCGGAAATGTTGCACTACGAGATTACAACACTCTTCAAGAACAACAAAGATATAGAAGAAATAATAAAAAAATACAAATCAGGAAAAAAATAATAATCGTCAAATAATTAAACTAATTCCACCGACTTAATTCTTTTTATTGAGTGTCACTCAATGCATATTGCCTGCTACTTGCATTCAGTGTTTTCAATATCAACCGTGATGCATTCTATTATATATTTACTTGTAAAATGTTATTCTATCTTTCTAATGTATTCAAAGTTGTACGTGAAATACTACTTTTTTTGTGTAAGTTTTTCAGTCGCTTCCGTCTTTTTCTTTTTTTTTTTTTGCTGCCATTGCTTAAGTGCAAACTGTTCTTTTTGTGGGAAGACCTCGTCAGGTGTGATTGCGTTTAGCCCTCTCTTTCCGAAGTGTAATTATTTTTGCACTTGAATAAAAATCCATGACAGCATTAAAAGGGTCACACTATAGACAAACACTGAATAAGAACTAGCCTGTAAAGTGTGCTTTCACAACTCCATTTTCATTATGTCTAGCACCAACATAATGTTAATGTTTCATTGTGTTATTCATTGAAATAGAAGTAAGGTCAATGTTCTACTCTTTAATTTTATGGCAAGAAGCAATTGTCACATACAGACGTGATCTGCTGTATTCCTGATCTGTTACAATTTCAGAAATCAATATTTTCAGGATCTGCTGCATGCCCAAGCTGAGTGGCCATGACGGACACAAAAAATGCACACAATTCGACCACTTCCGCTACGAAAACATCAGCTCTAAAGGGGCCATGACATCCAATTTTCGATCATAAGCTGTGCATTGTGGGGTAATTCTTGTGCGTCGACCGACAAGCTGGCGATATTCTGGCACGCTTGGTCAAGCACTCAATTTATTATTGAATATTTTCATAAACACGCGAGCGGTCTGAAAGTCGGGCAACTCGCTTTCTCTCACATAACAAGTAGGTTGCCGTGCAATCGTCGCCTGCATTCCGGTGAACGACATCGGTCTGTGATGAGCTGCGCTAGAAATCAAGGTACTTTAGCTTTTCTTCCACTTGGCATTGAAATTGAACAATTTCGCAGTGCCTGAAACTTTGGTAGCAGACGATGGTTCGGCATGATACAGAGCATGGCGTCACAGGCGCCATAGCAAATGGCGGTCGTCGGCGGTAAGTGGTGTTTATAGCCGGTGATTTATATGGCTTGTTTTGCTCTGAAAGATTCCTTTACAGTCCACTTTCAATATGTGTATATGTGTAATAGACCCTCTACTCCTATTTTTTGCTGAAAACCACACATTGTTGGGTGACCATGTCATGGCCCCTTTAACCACTACTGCCACAGGTTGTCTTCTAGCTGTAAGCATGCTGTGCCAACCAAGAGGTTATCAGGCTGCTTACGGTTCGAAAGGCTCCGACTTGTTGCGGCGCACAAGCTCCTCCTTCAGTACAGGAAAGGTGGCGTCGAAAAACCTTGCTAACCTGCAAAAATAGGTTCGATGCTGTCACACAATTTTGTGCCAACGATGCAACATAACCTTTTCCAAATTCAAGCACAAACAACAATCATGACGCGGAACATGTCTCTCCCCGTGTATAAGAAGTTCTCACCCAGTACACAAGTCAATAAATTCATTACCTTACGTGTTTCAAAAAGCTTGTGAAGGCAGCTGCATTCTCATAAACTGAAACACGATACAGATAACGGCTAGTTGAAATGCATCCCAAGCCCACCTAATTCACAAATACTGTTGACTCTCGTTAATTCAAACTCGAAGAACCCTCTGAATTTTGTTTGAAATATAAAGAAGTTAGAATTATCAGAAGTTTTTTGATAAATGACTCTGGGTGATGTGAGACCACACATTATGATTAGGCATTGATTTTATCACATATACAAATTTGTTAGTATTTTTAAATTCTAACTGCACGCAATGAACAGAAAGCAGAGGTGTATGGTTCACGAGTTTATTGGCCATTTACTGCTGATCAGAGCTTTTAAAGAAATCGTGAATTGCCAACTGCTTCTTTGCTATAGGTATGTGCCTTTAGCCCAAAGCTCATTATACCAGTTGAGAAGCATCACGGTTTACCATGCATGCGCTTTGTTTCAAAGATTTGTTTGCTAGCAAAGCCTTTTTCTTTGAAGGCCTGAGGTGCTTATTTTTAATTTTTAGACAATTAGGATTATATAAGCACGCAAATAGAAGTGGGAAAGCAGTAGATATTTTCTGGTATGGAACTGCAAAAAGTATGAACCAAATGGTGAAGTTTGAATTAAGAGGCTTTTAAATACATTGAAAGAATAAAAGGCCAACCAAAAATTGAATTTTGTTTTGAATTAATCGAAAGTAAGAATCATCAGAGTTTGAATTATCGAGAGTTTACTGTTTAAAGTGGTAGCAACATGCAACCAACTGGTTAAAACTTTTATATTGTCACGTGATTGCAGAATGACCACAACATCTGTTCACAGGAGCAGCACTGGATGTTGAGCCAAACCGAAGGTTAGAGCACGAGCACACCAACAGTCCTCTTCTTTTTTCACACCATGGCACATACTCGCATTAGCATGGCTAAACCTCATTCCATGCCTGTGGCATTACCCCCCTTCCAAAAAAAAAAGTACCACCCTGACGATAAAGTAATCGCGTACACGCACAAAGACGTATGATGAAGCAGTGTCAGGTGGCTCGGGAGTAGTGTGGCTTCATCCGTGACACATGAACAATGTCGGCCTGCAGGGAACATCGAGATCGCTGAGCTGTGTCTTCAAGCAGAATTTCTTAGTTGACATCTGTGAGGTGCCGTAGTACTCCATAGGGACCGAAGTAGCGGTGAAGCAACTTTTCTGAGCGCCCCTTTGGCGAACGGGGATCCACAGCCACACCAGATCACCAGGTTGGTAAATAACGTGGCGATGACGGGAGTTGTACCTCTGCGAGTCGATGCATTGTTGTTTTCGGATCCGCTCGAGTGCAAGCTGGTGGGCCGCGTCGGCGAGCCGAATAAAGTCGTTTGCATCAGTAGGAATATCGGTCATGTCAGGCAAGAGCATGGCATCCAGCATCGTAATTGCTTCTCGGCTGTGAAGCAACCGGAAGGGAGTGAAGTCTCTGGAACAGCAGTGTTGTAAGCGAACGTTACGTATGGCAAAATTTCATCCCAGTTTTTGTGATCGCGGTCGACGTACATAGATAGCATGTCAGCGAGCGTCTTGTTTAATCTCTCCGTTAGACCATTGGTTTGTGGATGGTATGCGGTCATTTTGCGATGAGCTGTTCCACTAAGTTTCGTGACGTTTTGCATCAATTGAGCTGTAAAGGCTGTTCCACGGTCAGTGATAAGAACTGTTGGCGCTCCATGGCGGAGGACGATGTTGTTGATGAAAAAATACGCAATCTCATTGGCGGTGCCTCGTTGTAGGGCTTTCGTTTCGCAGTACCTCGTTAAACAGTCAGTAGCGTCTATGATGCAGCGGTTGCCATCATGTGACTTCAAGAAGGGCCCAAGCAAGTCCATGCCGATTCGTTCGAACGGTTGTGAGGGGGGTGCAACAGGCTGCAATAAACCAGCAGGGTGCACAGGTGGGGCTTTACGGTGCTGGCAATGATTGCTCGTTTTAACGTAATGCTTGACATCCTGGGCGAGCTTTGGCCAGTAGTAGCGAGTCCAAATCCGGGCAAGGGTACGTGCGAATCCTAGGTGGCCGGAGGAGGGCTCGTCGTGGCAGGCAGATAAAATGTCAGCACGTTGCCCTGGTGGAACGACGAGGAAGTATTCAGTCACATAAGGTTCGAAGTTCTTTTTGTAGACGATGCCGGTGCGGATACAAAATGACCCTGAACGTGCAAATACCGATGGTGGACTCGAGCTGTGACCTTGAAGATATTTGATAAGTTGTCGAATCTCTGAATCATTCCACTGTTGTTGGGCCAAGCCAGATTCACTGACTGCACAAAGAAAATGGCCATCGGTATCATCGTCACTCGATGTCGTCGCGAGGGGAGCACACGAAAGGCAATCAGCATCAATGTGCCTGCGGCCCGACTTGTAGACGACTGTAACCTCAAACTCTTGAAGGCGCAAGCTCCACCTCGCGAGACGCTCTGAAGGGTCCTTGAGATTGGCCAGCCAACAGAGGGCATGATGGTCCGTAACTACTCTGAATGGACGGCCATACAGATACAGTCGGAACTTTGTTATCGCCCAAATAACAGCAAGACATTCCTTCTCCGTGGTCGAGTAGTTAGTTTCCGCAGATGACAGAATGCGACTAGCATAAGCGATGGGACGTTCAGCGCCGTTTTGCCACTGGACGAGCACAGCACCAAGACCGATGTTGCTTGCGTCAGTGTGAAGTTCGGTGGCGCATCTTCATCAAAGTGCCCTAGTAAGGGTTCACTCTGAAGGCACTGTTGGAGCTTGGAAAAAGCGGCTCTCTGCACTGGACCTCACACAAAAGGAGTATCCTCCTTCGTTAAGCGAGTAAGGGGTTCAGCGATGTTGGCGAGCATCCAGACGAGCATCCGGACGAAAGCCATGAAGACCCATGTGCCTGTATGCGCACTCACGGTAGATGTGACCTGGTTCACCACAGTGATAACATACGAGGCCGGTTGTTGGGAGCACGCCATACACTGAATTTCCGTGTAAGAGGTGGGTTGCCATACTGCGGTGGTCCTGAGTAGAATGACGGCGCCGTCTGCAGGGTGGACGGACGGGACGGATAGCCAACAGCCGGTGCAGGAGTACGTACTGCTTCCGCGTACGTTAATAGCGGAGCTTCGGCTGGACGCGGGGCCGTCATGGGTTGGACCTCGGCTGCACGCAGATTCGTCATGGGGTGCACCAGCTGCCGGACCACTTCACGAACGACATCGGTCAGAGCAGCAACATGGGGCGGGGAAGACACCATGTGCAGCTTTTGCAGCTCCTCGCGCACAATACTGCGCACGAGCTCCGTAAGGACTCTTACAGTCGTGACGTCAGGTGTTGGCAGCGCCGACGACACTGACGAAAGACTGCCAGGGAGCTCATACTGATACGAACGCTGCCTTAGCATTCTCTCCATTGTCGTGGCTTCGCGGAGGAAATCCTCTACAGTGCTGGGAGGGTTCCGCACTAGTCCAGCGAACAGCAGCTCTTTCACTTCCCGCATTAGGAGGCGCACCTTCCTCTCTTCCGTCATTGAGGAGTCAGCTCGCCTGAATAGCCGCGACATGTCCTCAACGAACATGGCAACACTCTCGTTCGAACGCTGATTTTGGGGATTGAGGAGCCGTTCCGCTTGCTCCTTTCGGTCAGAGCTTCGGAAGGTATTCCGCAACTGGTTGCAAAACTCTGGCCAGGTTGTCATAGTGGCTTCATGGTTTTCCAACCAAGTGCGTGCAGAGTCCTCGAGATAAAAGTAGACATACCGAAGCTTTCGCTGCTCGTTCCACTCGTTGACGCTGCCGCAACGGTTGTAGTCGTCAAGCCAGTCGTCGACGTCCTCGTAAGGGTCCCCGTGGAATGGCTTCGGGGTTCGCGGGGCGTTGAAGAACCATGGAGGAGGCAGCATTGATGTCTCTTGTTTGCGTTCCCGCACTAGCCATAGTACTGCCGAGTTGTGGAAATGGTCCGAATTCAGGAGGTAGGCCTAGTTGTCGCCTGCTACGCCGTAGGTGAGCTGGTTCTTCTAAGTCGCGACTAGTGTCGAGACCTTGCTGCAGTGCATACAACACTACCCCGCACCTCCCCCAGAAAATGTCACGTGATTACAGAACGACCACAACGTCTGTTCACAGGAGCAGCACTGGACGTCAAGCCCAACGGAACAATAGAGCACGAGCACACCAACGGTCCTCTTCTTTTTTCACACCGAGGCACATACTCGCATTGGCATGGCTAAACATCATTCCATGCCTGTGGCAATATGCACAGCATGAACCAGTGGCAAGCGGTGAGATTTACCTAACTTTTGTGGTGCTTGCCCGTTTAGATGGACCGTGACGACATCATGACACGTCGACAAGACAAGATTTCAAGGTGCTTCGACCCTAAAACACCATTTGAAAGCACATTTGTTTACCTTCACATCGATAGACATAACACTGTAAAGCTAGCGACTGTACCACAAAGAACTTTTAACACAAAAAATAGCAAATGTTTTCCTGAAAAAACAAAATGTAAACTTACTTTTTTACGTTTCCCTAACTTAAACATACAAACTACAGCTAATTTTCCCATTAAGTAGTTACACCCTGATTTTTGTTGGTTTAATGTTTACAGCTGCAGTGAAACTGCTCCTCACCTCGGACCCACATCTTCGAGGGTGAAGATCTTGGCGGCTGTCGGGTAGACGTTGAGGAATGTTGCCAGATTGGCAGCAATGTCCACTGCGTATGTGACACGCTCAAGGAACTTCCACAAAGGCATAAGGCACAGCTCTGAAAACTCCGCCTTTCCCTCGTCCAGGCGTCGTGGCATGGCGTCAAAATCGTTGTCGTCCTGGGACTTGATGGACTGCTCTGCCCTCTCAAAAGTCTGCAATTTTCACACGATCAACAATAAAGCAGTCGCTAATACTACTGAAACACTGCATTCTTGATTAAACGCACAGACATAAGAAAGCAGAGATCAAGTGCGACGCATATGATGGCGGTGTAGGAATTTATTTGTCCACTAAGAAGCCATATTATAATTTTTGAAAATCACTTTTGAGGCATGGCTGTATACAGAGGTTTGGATGCAAGAGTGAAGAGGCTTTCTGTGCGCCCAATACGTGAGGGCTAAAATGCTGCTTTGTGTGGCGGGAGAAAGGAGAGGTGGGTAGGTTCCCGTATGGATCCACCAGTGTTTTTGGCAATGCTGATCATAGTTACGTGCATGAACCAAGTCAGCGGATATGGGACGTTTATAAGCGCAACAGAAACTGTTGAAGATGAGCGATTCTATGGCTGTACACATTTCAGCACAAAACGTCCGGCTATGCACAATTGACAAAAAATCTGTTAGCAAGCACGCCAATAAAAAAATTACTGTAACACGCAATCGGAAAGATGAAGGGCTTAAGGCCGCTGCGTAACTTTTGATAAGACATGGAGGGACGGGCGTACGACGAGGCATACAGAGCCTCGTAATGAACTTCCTCTACTGCTGAGAACTACGGGGTACATCCTGCGCCCTCCATGACCACATCGGCTAGGCCACCTCCCCGTATCATCCCTTGCAAAGCTCACCATAAGCATGGTATCCTCAATTTCCTTCAGGTCCGAGGCATACTTAGGCTGGCAGCTCATGATGTGCTCCACCATGCGACACACCAAGTCGTGGTTCGACCTCTCAAACAGCATGCATATGTCGAAGATCTTGGGAATGTCGAAGATGAAGTTTTCGTAGATGAGGTCCGCAAACTTCTCCCTGTCGATGAAGTTAACCTGCATGCACGCAAAGTTTGGTGCGCACTCTTTGAAATTTCATTCTCAGATTTGACATTTGCTGTGTTCCCTGGGGACATTGTTCTCCCTTATGAACAGTTATGGTTCTGCGATCTACCACTTGCCTACAGTGGCGAGTACCAGTGACTTTCATGAAACAACTTTCGAGGCATGTTTCCCGAAAGGCTAGTTTATCGTAACCACCTTTATCGGTATTTAACCAGCACCCTTTCCAGTTTAGCCCTACGAGATAACTAACATTATAATAAAAATTACCTCAATTAACATTACCAAGCTTGAATTTACCGAGCTTGAAACATTACTTGCATGTTTTATACAGGCAAGAGTCTGATGAAATTCTGCCTGGGCAAGGACAAACACAGTGAAAAAAAGAACACTGACCAAGGTAAAAGGCAAATTTTTTTTTAAAACGAACACTTTTTAAAGGCCATTGTGAACAAGGCATCTGTACAGAAGCTGAAATGCCTTTAAATTTCGGTGCCTTTCGAATTTTCAGCGTTTTCATTTTATTTCACTTGCACATTTTGTGAACATAATTCACCATGCGTTTTTTTCTTCACATGTTGTAATGCCCTTAAATCTAGTGCTATTGTTATTGTTAAGAGAAAAATGAAGACATTATTTTAGTACATTTTTCTTTCATGTTTAATTAAAAAAGAAATTCAATAGATTATACAGCAATTTATAATATACCCATTCATTTTCTTTTTTTCCAGCGGATTACTAATCTGGTACTTGCTAGCATTTTTCAGCTTATTTTTACCCTGACAAGAAAGAGGTAAGAAAATTTTTTCTGCACGATAATAGTCCGAATAAAAAATCTGAAGTTACACGATTCGCGTTAATGTAGCAGTACTGAAATTACAGTTTGAAATTGAAAAATGAAAATAAGCCCTTCAGATTCCCTTATAGTCACTGCATTCTTACATGAAGGCTCACGAAATGTAGGTTTTGAAGAAATACATTGTCAGTACAGCACGAACACCCCAGATGCAATCAGGTACTCAAAAAGAACTCTCAGTGGCTTTTTATAAAATGTCAAGAAGTGTGAGACGTTGAGTTGTGAGAAACATAAGCTCTTAGTGCTTACCTTGGACTCCTTATTCGTGGAAAGGCGGAGGAATGTTCGGAACACCAACTTGTGCAGCCGTTCGTCAGTATCCTGCATTTCCTTAGTGATAGTGTACCGGTGAAGTCCTGTGTACCTGGTTGGCGAAAAACGTGGTTTAAGCTCGGCGACTGCCATCAAGCGTTTACGCAGCCCTGCACAACCGCAATATTCGTTCGATTTACTGCGCATAATGTATTACGCAAACAGATGTTAAACACCAGTTTCTAGTCCAGTTTCAACGACCTGAACTTGACATTATTAGATAAATGAAATCTGATTATCATGTAGTGCACGAAACATTAACATCGCAAAATTTATTTTCGAACCGAGACCAATAGCATTATATACATCACAACATTTGGAAAGCAATTAAAACACGTTCACTGTAATAACCACAGGCAACCCAGAGTGCTGCTTCAATTCTACAAGTAATAGGTATCAAACAATGTAATTCTACTGCATACAATTAATTATTATTAATTCAAGCTCCACAAAGTTGCAACATCAGATAGTTTGAACGTGTTTGCAGGTCCTGGCAGGCATATTAATCAACCAATCAATCATTTTATTTCCTTTTTATTAGGAGGAGTACAGGACTAAAAGCTAAAAAGCTTGACGAAGTCCCGACCCCATTAACATGTATTTAATAGTTAGTAACATGTATTTAATAACATGTTTAGTAGTATAAAAGACTCTCAGTGATTCAGTCCTATTTGGCCGCAACTTGGTTAATTTGCACGATCCTAGGAGCTCCCCAAGCCTGAACCGCGACAAATGTGTGGCACAAAGGAGCACAAACGGCATTCGTGAACAACCAAAATGGTAGCAAGCCTTCAGAAAGTTGTGGCTGCCATTCTCAATCTTACCACAATTGCGTTGGCGACCAGGGCTTCAGCGACTAGGGCGAAATTGTTCCATTCTCAATTTCACTGGTCGCACATGACCTGAGTAAGCGCTCAGATTGTGTAAATAGCGACTGGGTCAAAACTGTGACAAGCAACAGCCTTGTTTTTGCCTCGTGCCTTTCAGAACTCTGTAGCTGCCTTAGAAGTGTGGCAGCTTGGACTAGTTGGTATGGCATGATGATAGTTATAGCGCGAGAACAAAACGACGACACAGAGACAAGAAGGACTTGTGTCCTTCGTGTCCTTCTTGTCTCTGTGTCGTCGATTTATTCTCGCGCTATAACTATCGTCTGTAGCAGCCATTTGTGATTGTACATTAGCGAATGTACAATCACAAAGTAGCTGCCCATACAATGTTTCCAATCTCGTTTCGTCTATGGCTGTGGAATGCACGTAAGCCTTATGAACTGCATGGATGCTATGACCATGTTTAAGCGATCACAGTTTTGTCCACAATGGATGTGGAACTGAGCAGTTTCGTTTTGACTTTTGGCAATGCACGCACAATGTCACAAAACTCAAACACGGAGGAAATTGTTGAAAAGCTTTAGCCGCAGTTGCCTGCTGGCATGAAATTCACTTGCTACAATGTGATAGACAAACGACGAGCTGCCAGTCATTTCCCTGGTGAAAAAATGTATTGTCATGTGCACATGGTGGCATCTGTATGTAATAAGGGATGGCTTTGCAGCATGTTTTGGCTGAAGACATGGGAGTTTCGAGCCACGGTCACGTTATGAACAAAGTCACAAACGACGAAAATCGGGGCATTTACGCTGCTCTTATGAAAAATAAGCACTACATTTACATACTCAACAAGCAAATAAATATGCACTAATGTAACAGACACTTGTTCATTGTTTTCTCAATACTTTCTGAACAATTTGAGATTTGGTTCATTAGGGTATTTCTTCCGGTACCATAAAATCTATAATAACAATTTTTACAGTATGTAGTTAAAATAGCATGCCTCAGAAAGACTAGTTCACTGTTATTTTTTCAGTTGCTTAACTTTGTCAGCTTGCCTCCTATCATGCCTGAGAAAACTTAGGTGCTAGGCTTCAAGTCTCGAAGCAGTACAAATTAACACAAAAGCGATCTTTGGCAATGTCAATGCAAGCCAGTGTGCAAGTGATAGAGTGACAGCCAAAGAAAAATGAGTGGGCAAACCCTGGAGATGACTATCAACAGATTTTGCATCTCAAGGCAGGCCTGTGCCCAACAAGCCAGCGCTGCCACTGTTCTTGCGGCCGCGGGCATGTGCACGAATGTGCCCAAACCCTCCTTCCTCCAAACTAAAAACAAAATAAGAAAATGAGTTTTGCCTTGCCAGTGGGCCCCGCTTTTTGTTAGCATCACATGTAAGGCCGCACTGCATATGAAGGGCGCTTTACGGAATAGTTTTCCACAATATCCACGTCATTCGGCCTTCGTTTTCGACACCGTGCGCATGTGCATAGCTTCACTGCGTGCGCATGGTGTGGCCTCCGATGACGTTCAGCATTGCTTTTTTTTTCTTTAATTGCAGACAACCATGTTGTTACTACCGAGAGGGTGTCAGATTAGGCACTAGTGGAAATTCTTTGAGACCACGATGACAACGGCAGATCTTCGGAGGTCGACTTGTCATGTGCTTCCGTCCTGCGCCACGCTGCAAGTTGACGGGACTGCAGCTTTCGCGATTAGCCAGTTAACTCTGGCAATAAAATGACGGTGCGTTGAATGCAATACAGTGAATGTAATGCAATGAATGCGATGGCAACAAATTGTAATGTTATACGAAGTAAGGCTGGCAGCCAACTCTTTTAGATCCGATATCGTGGAACTCCTACAAAATTCTGGTGAAATCATGCCACTCGAAGGAGAAGTGCTCTTTTTATGCAGTCCGTTCGCATTGAAAGCACACTGATGCTTGCTGAGATAGCACGCACGGCAGAAATCGCGACAATGCCATTCAAAACGAAGTTCGCTGCAGCTACTGGAGTGACCCCCCCTTGCTTTTTTTTTTTTTTCTCGCTCATTCAAGACAGGTGGTTTTCTTTCTCTTTAAACATACGACGGCAGTTCTAACACGCAGAGAGATATCATTATATACGCCCTCCAGGTAATAGAGATGGGCTGCCTCATTTGGACTTGTTACAGAACATGGCGGCGATGGCAAAAACACCCCGAGAGTGTCTATATATTTGCTTTCGCAATAATAAAGCAGTTTTTTACCGCTAAATAAGTGTTTTGGGTTAGCCCTGCCTTCAGTTCTCCTGTTGTATAATTTGTGCATTTATTTTCCGAATTTCGGTACTGAACGTGCATATAATGAAAGTTTTTTTATAACAAATTTTTCTGAGAATCAGTCAATTTATTTATATCCAGGTTTATCTGTAAAGCAATATCAAGTTTACAGGGCATAAGAAGGTATGAAAAGGCATACTTTGGTGCAAGCCGCAGGTATGACTCAAGCAGCTGGTGGAAACCGTCGTCGTACCTGGCATGAGACCAGAACCTAGAGGCATAGCACATGTTGTTAATATGCACACACAACACCCTATATCTATACACTACATTTTTTAACTAATTTGATTATTTATTTATTTATCTTCACATATGATTCAGCACACTTTCCTCTTATTCTTATTCAGAAGATAGCCTCACTATGCAAGGTAATGGAGGGGTGGGACCTTCTATTAATACCTAAAAACCAAAAAAATTAACATTTACATATCAGCAGATGGTAGGCAGTCGCATAAAACATTGAAATATGAGTGTTAATTGTGCTTTGTAATCAACAAAAATATTCCGGATGCAAAATACAAAGTTTGTGTACATGATTACATAGCATAGATAAAAAATACAAAACGCAGTGTTTTACATATGTAGCAAGTCAACTATGAAGCTATGGTATCACAATATTTTTGAAGTTTATTTTTTAAGGTATTCCGACACAAAAGTGAAGCAAAATCGGTGTGCTTCACATGATTCATCTTCAATTTGGCCAACAAAAAATAATATTCTTTGAGTCTTGCAGAGGTGAGACGTGGGAGCTGATTTAGAGTAACCAGGTATTAATAAGCCATTGGGTTAATTCATAGTAAATGCCACCCAAAGCAGGAGGTAAAAGAAAGAACAAAAGAACAGCATGCAGGCATGGACAGAACAGTGAGATGGTATTATCAAGAATACCAAAAAACTAAGCAAACACACGACAGAATGATGCATACACACACCCAGCATCAAACACGCACAGCGCTCACTTATGACTAATTTATTCATAGCGCGAAGGTTGGAACATATACATGGGGCATATGCGCACATTATTAACATCATAGAAGGCCAACAGCACACACTATCAAGACATACAGTTTATCCTCTCACAGCCTAGAACCGATAAACTGGGATTCACTTGCGAACAAAGATGGTAAAAGAGTGCTTACACAGTGATCCTTATTTTTTTTCAATGAAAAAGGCGTCTAACACTTCACGTGCAGTTTTTCTTGCACTTAAGCTTACAATCTTCGTATCAGAGAAGAGGTACGAGAGGTTCTTTGTGAAATGTTCTACGGGGAGTCATGTACTCAATACCCTTATCCTGCGGCAAGGTGAACATTGGCTATACCGAAAGATGTATTAATTACCACTTAAAGGAACACGCCCCAAAATTAGCAAAATGAGATGAAAAGTATGCGCACCTAGTAGCGCATGCCATTTTGTGTGGTTGCGGTGCACGATTCTCTGAGAAAAAAATTCTAGGCAGAAGCGCAAGAAAAAGTGCACGTGAAGTGTTAGAGGCCTTTTTCATAAAAAAAAAAAAAAAAAAGAATCACTGTGTGAGTGCCCCTTCGCTAGCTTTGTTCCCAAGTGAATTCCAGTTTATAGGTTTGAGGCTGTGAAAGGAAAAACTGCATGTCTTGATGATGTATGCTGTTGGCCTTCTATGATGTTAATGCGCACATGTGCCTCATGTATAGAGTCGAACACAGTTATATCAAACCCACATATATCGAATTTTCAGGTATATCGAACTAGCAAGTTATCCCTTGAAATTCCTTAGTAAAAGTATAGCAATTCACACATTTATATTGAACGGTATTTTTACCCACCTTCAGATCTATTGAATGCCACGCGAGCTTGAAGGTGCGCTTCAACACTCCCCACCCGCGATCTCCGCGGCAGCATGGCTCTGCACACGAGTTGGACAGCGCGCTCTGGCACTCGCAGCGCCCAAAGACCTGCTCGCAGCACGCCACCGCCAGAACCCGAAACGCTCGAAAAAGGGTAAGGGCGAGAAGGCTCAGACTGCACAACCTTCAACTTCCTTTTTTTAACACTTTTTTTTCCTTTCTCTTTCTCATGCTTTCTCCACGTACCCTTCAGCTCGGAGAGCAGGAACGAAGCAGCCGATGTCCTCCTCCTTTTGCCTTTTATTTTATTTTTTGTTGCTGTTTTGCAAGTTTTGATCAGCCAACCACAGCTCACGCCTTTTTCTGTTGCCCTCGCAGGTGGCCATCGCCTCGCGAGCACTTTGTTGCTTCCGCTGTTGCGTCGCCTACGTATCACCGCATGTGCAGCATTTTTCTTTTGCGTGTGTAGTGTGCAAAGCCGCTGCGGACTCCTTGAATTGTCGACTTCTCGTGTAGCTATGGTCAGCGTCAAGAAGCACGAGACCTTTGACTTTGCGACAAAGTTGAGGGCTATTCAGCGTGTTGAGGCGGGCGAGAAATGTTCGACCGTCGCAGACGACTTCGGGATATTACGGAGCACTCTAGAGTACCTTGTGGAAAAACAAGGCAGATATCAAGGCAAAGGCGGCAGAGCAGCAAACGCCGGGAGCCAGTCATGTGTGCGCTTCTGCCCACGGGAATGTATAAAAGGCACTCTATGCCTGGTTTTTAGAAGTGTGCGCGAAGAACATTCCGGTGGACGGCCCGATGCTGATTGCCAAGGCCAAAGGTTTGCCACTGCACTTGGTGAAACAACTTCGCCGACAACACCGATTGGCTTCACCGATTTAAGCAGCACTACAACATCGTTGGCCAAACCATTTCTGTCGAAAGCAAAGCTGTCAGCAGCCAGGAAATCCAGCAGTGGATAATGAAGGAGTGGTTGGAAATCTCCGCGAAGTTTTCTCGCGCGGAGATCTTCAATGCCTGGCGAGACATGAAGACGGACACAGTGGTCAACTGCTTCTGCAAGGCAGGCTTCGAGATGGCGGAACTTGCGGAAACTGGTGAAGACGGCTTCGACGAGCGCATAGACAATACGTTTCGCGAGTTGTCGTCTTCATCGTGGCAGCAGTTCTACACGAAATGTCCGCGAACGACTTTGTAGAAGCGGACTGCAATATCCAGGCTGACAGCTCCTGTGACGAGGAGGATCGTCCGGACGAGGCGCTGGCTACATGAGCATACTCTGCCACTAAAGTGGCGGCAGCGTTTGACAACATTCGCCGTTGTATCGGCCGCATGGAGGGAACTAGGCTGTCGCACCTGGACAGCCTTGATAAGATTGAGACTAGCGTCCTCAACATTTCGAAAACGAAGAAGCAGGCGAAGATTCGTGATTTTTTTTCATGTAAATAAATCATTATGCTGCAGTGTGTGTGTGGAATCAGTTATCATCCTTGAATGCGCCTATTGTAAGTGAGGATCCGCTACAGGTAAGCTCTCGGGGCCTCTATTTTTTTATATCGAATTTTTCATATATCGAACTAATTTGCGATACCCTTCTAGTTCGATATATCCGTATTCGACTGTATGTTCAAACCTTCGTGCTATGAATAAATCAGTTAGAAGTGAGCGCTGTGCTTGTTTGATGCCTAGGTGCGTATGTGCGACAATGTGTCGTGTGTTTGTGCTCAAGTTCGTTTTTTGATATGTTCTACCAACTAGCCCAACAACGAATTTTTTAAAGGTATTTTCAAGAAATAAATGCATTAAGTCTCATTTACATTTATAATATTATGGTGTCTCTAGAAGTTGCTAGGCGCTCAACAATACTTAATAAAAAGACGGCAACAATCAAGTGCTAGCCAACAGCGACTCAGAGAAGTTTAGTGAAGGGTATGCATAAAGGTAAATTGCCACTATCCCTCAAGAGAAAGGTATATCACAGCTGTATCTTGCCGGTACTTAGCTACGGAGCAGAAACCTGGAGACTTACAAAGAGGGTTCAGCTTAAATTGAGGACGACGCAGCGAGCAATGGAAAGAAAAATGGTAGGTGTAACCTTAAGCAACAAGAAGAGAGCAGAGTGGATTAGGGAACAAACGGGGGTTAAGGATATCATAGCTGAAATCAAGAAGAAGAAATGGACATGGGCCGGGCATGTAGCGCGTGGACAGGATAACTGCTGGTCGTTAAGGGTAACTAACTGGATTCCCAGAAAAGGAAAGCGGGTTAGAGGGAGACAGAAGGTTAGGTGGGCTGATGAGATTAAGAAGTTTGTAGGTATAAATTGGCAGCAGTAAGCACAGGACCGGGTTAACCGGCGGAACATGGGAGAGGCCTTTGTCCTGCAGTGGACGTAGTCAGGCTGATGATGATGATGATGATGCATAAACTATCATAACTACAAACATCCCACAACAAGAGTAAAATGCTCACTCTTGTCGTTTGTGTTTCATACTTTGCATTCATATTTTTAATTATATAATCTTATCCTTTAGTAAACAGCAATTAAACCACGAATAAACTTTTAATCTGGGTCAGCTAGTACGACAGCAGGAAATAGTGAAAGACAGCACGAAATATGTGCAGAACAAGTACCAAATTTAAACAAGTGTCACTACTCTTGAAATGTTAAATCTATACCATGAAAAATAGGAAAAAGGAATGATAAAAGGTACAGCACATTCACACAATTAAGCGCAAGAAGTAGCACAAGGGTGGCTAAAAAAAACCATTAAAATATTTCTCCAGCTGCGACACAAAGCTACGAAAGCTTTTCCTGACAAACACGACATCATTCACTTCTTTTCTCTGAGAATGTTCTAGTACTGCTATTTCCCTACTCACCGATTGTGCGGTATCCGAAGCATCTTCGTCAGGTCTTCCTCAATGTATGCCATGCGATCCAACCACTCGTCGATCGCTGCACTGTATTTTTCGGCCAGACCTTGCGTCTCACCAGCACATATGGACATCAGCTCATCGAAGCTAAAGATCATTCGCGGAGGTCTGTACTTGAGCCAGTAGACTGGTTCCACGAAACCTTTACTCTGAGGAGAATAATACAAAATATTTTTCTACGTGAAATGCCACGCTCAACAAAAGCTAACATTTTCACACAAAGCAAGCATTCGAAGATCTAACAGCAAATTAAATGTGCATGGGAGGATGAACAACGCTGCAAGTTTCATTCAAACATCTTGCTAGCTTCAGTGTGTGCAGCAAAGAGATTACAGGGGCTAGTAGTTACATACTGACTATAAGCAACTGTTGATGTTGACTGTGTGCACTGAATGACAGCATTACATAAATAAAATTCAGACTGAAACACGGACTTTGCAAATTGCCTGCTAGCATGCATCTGTCAGAGTTGGATTTGCAATACTTCCAATTTAGCACACACTCATCCACTAGTTAATGCAATTTTCCAATTCTTGTTAAGCTGCATAGCTTAACTTTTCAATAAACATACGAAGTCCATATATATTTCAATGACTCTGAATACAACAAATTGTCAAAAATATAAAATAAAAGCTAACATTTTCCATCTGTATTAGCACATAACAAATAGAGAGCTATAATGAATATAAAACATATTTTTATGTTCCATGCAATTTGGTTGCATCTAACTTAAAATTGCATGGACTTGTTTTTTCAACTCAGTGATATTTACTTTTCCGCTTTATAATTACACAAGGCTATTCACAAAACCATGCATAATTTCATTTAAAAACCACATGGTTTTATTGCACATAATTAAATTCATTATCTTTTGGATTTCTGCAACACCAAAGCCACAATCTGATTACAGGGTAAGCTGAAGTGGCTCGTGCAGGTCAGCTACTAACCTCCCTGTCCTTTCTCCTCCTATCCTCCTTTTCCTCGAGGTCAGCTGCACTTAGTGTGCTCGTAGATATGAGTAAATAGGTAAGAAATTTTACACTGCGTTCGCACAATTCCTAGAAGTTGTGACAGTGTGCTCAATGACAATGCAACAACCACTAAGGCTACGAAACTGATGTACGTTGCGGGCTCATATAGGTTGGTATGCCATCTAAAATTTCAAGATTTCACGATAAGCTAAAATACAATACAAGACAATAGTTCATCAAAATTTTTAAAAATGTTCACATCACACAGCACCGTATCTTCAAAAACAAAAAAGACACAATCTAACACACACATGTCCTCTTCACTGAGACATACCAAAGCTGGAACTTGGATTGGCTGGCCATGCTTATCCACAACTTGCATAAGCCTGTCATGCAGAGGTTGTAAATTAGATCCCTGAAATACAAAATAAAACAAATTTTGTAAAACAAGAATAAAGCTGCCATGAGAGCTGCCACAACGCATGTGGCTGCTTTTTTTTTTGTCTGGTGGGGGCAAGGCTTGTTTGAAAGAAAGCCTTTTCATGGCAAATAGAAAGAAAGTTGCCTGGGCATACAGAGGTGCTTAATTATAAGAAGAAAATGAGTACAAAGCGCAATGCAGCACAAGAGGCAAGTTAATCAGTGATGGAAAGCAAATTTTGACACTGTAGTAAAGCTAGTGTGTGCGCACCAGAAAGAATAGTTTCCTAGCAAATAATCTCCACCAGAAAAGTCCCATACAATTATTAGTAACGGTAAAATGAGTCACAAAAAGAAAAGTGGGGAAAGGGGAGGGGAAATGCTAGAGAACTACTCGTGCACTTACGCATGTGCAGCAAAAAAAAATTGTACGCTTTCTCTGTTGAACTTCTCACACTCTGTCTTAACAAATCTGCGAGAAGAATGGGAGCCAATTTATAGCAAGAAATTTTAAACAAAGAAGACACACATTTGGGAAAATAATTTTATTGGACAACAAGGAAATAAAACATGGATGCTTCTTCGACAAAAAAGAGGCAGAACGTTAGCATTCAATTCAGCGAACAATTTTAAAGAATGTCATTGTCAATAATACTGATAGATTGATATGTGGGGTTCAACGTCACAAAACCACGATATGATTATGAGAGACGCCGTAGTGGAGGGCTCCAAAAATTTTGACCACCTGGGGTTCTTTAACGTGCACCCAAATCTGAGCATACAGGCCTACACCATTTCCGCCTTGATCGGAAATGCAGCCGCCGCAGCTGGGATTCAATAGTATTACCATATAGTAAAGGCCAATGCAAAAGAAAACAAATGAACATGTAGCCTGGAGAGCAGTTCACACTTCAGTTTTTAAGCATTGCAGTTTCTTCATAAACACAGCGATAACTTCTCTGACATTGGCTTGCATCCAGTGAATGAACATTAGAGCCTGACCATCAAGCCACTCCTCAGCCGTACAGTTTTTCAAATACATTTTCACTCTTTTCAGTGTCGAGAAGCTGCGCTCTTAGCAGCTGTACTCACTGGGAGCGTTAACAATATGTTGAGGAGTGTGTGAATCTTCAGGAAGAGGGCTTTGCCGCATTCATCTAAATCATCTGTCACAAAGCGGTGAAATTCGTCCTTCTATGCACCGGTTTCAATAACAACGTGAGCCGGCGCTTGAACCGGCCCCGTCGCAGCCGCCACGTAAAAGGAAGGCAGAGATTCGGATGGATGGATTGAATTGATGTGGCTGTACCCTTTAGATCGGGCGGAGGCTAACGCCACCAAGCCGTAATACTTAGTGAACCAAAAACTAGATTTATTTTTTTCCTTTAAATAGTGATGTTGAGGATTCGTACTTTGCAGTGAAGGCTTTAATTTACACCTGCGCCTTAACTTTAGCCACAAATCAGACGACCTCCTTCTAGTTAATTCTATCCACTTGAAGTCTATTTTGCGCTCTCTGGCTCTAAACCCCAGTGCTTTGAAAAACTCAGCGCCATCATCCTTAACTATAGGGTGAAGCCCTTTACCGAACATTATCAAGTGTTTGGCAGTGTCTTCCTCCTCTCCACATGCACTGCATACCGTGTCTACCCCTTCGTATTTGGCACGATATGTCTTGGTTCGCAATACTCCCGTCCTGGCCTCAAACAGTAGAGAACTACCTCGAGTATTATCATAGATCCTTTCCTTGGAAGTTTCCTGCTTAAAGTTCGATAGATCTCTAGTGCAGACTTCTTAATCATGCCAATTTTCCACATGTCCAAAGACAGCAAACTGCCTACCTGATGCTAACATCTCCAGCACTAGAATAACATAAAAAAAAAACAACTCATTGACTGACAAGACGCGTCTGTACATGCTCACTCGATAAAATTACGTTGAAAAGTTTTCGGTATTACATGAACATGCTTTAAAGCGTGATGAGCTGAATTTTATACTAAACATACTGTTGTTCTGTTATTGGCATGACATCAAGTAAAATCGACGTGCAATTTGTAAATCCGAAACAACGCCACATGACTAGCGTAACGAAACGGATGATTCAATTTACGTTGGACTCAAAGGCCAAATAAGCCAATAAGTCACAGCTGACTACTGCCAACAAAATCACTGTACTATGAGCCAAAAGTAAGCCGAAACACTACATGTGACAGCCGGTAACTGGAGATTCCTCACACTGACAAACAACGAACAAAAAATTGAGCACATCAAAGTACAGCATATTGTCACATGTGAATAAACGGGAGACGATTGGTCACGTAAATCGGTACATCACGATAACGAGCATTGAAACTTGATTCATACGGTACCAGTGCATCTTTTTTGCTGTCAGCTGCCATGTTTGCAATTTTCTTCTTGATGATGATATGGATAAAGCTTCCGCTAAAATAATAGGAACGCAAAAAAAAAAAACATTTAAGCTGTACTTTTACCACCATTGGTGACAAATTAAAACAACTATTACATAAATTAACAAAGTTAAGGTATTATTACACGAACCAGCATCATGTTGCATTTACAAATTGTCATACGAAAAGCTAAAAAGCGAGCAGGTTATGTTGCTCTAGCTTTTTTTTATTTTTATTTTATATTCAAACAAAAATTTATAATGGTATGATGTCAATTGGGTGAAAAACATTTATTGTACTCTTTTATTATTCATGTAGGTTGCTTTGTTGGTTATCAAAATTCATTCATCGGAAATGTAAACAAAGTCGTGGTCATGTCAAAGGTCAACAAACTCTTTGGTCATATCATCAACTCTTGGCACAACTCATCATAGAGGCAACGCACAAAGGAGGCGTTGATAGAGGCCACAACAACCAGGCCAGCAGGCGAAGTACGATAGGAGGGAAAGTTGAAATTACCCAGTGTGGTTGCGGACCGCGTTAGGTCTGTCGTGCCTGAAGAAGCCCTGTGCGCCGTAAAGAGGCTGCCTGCTCGAGTGTTTCAAAGCTTGACCGTGTTTTCTGATTAAAGGCGCCTGCTTGAACCCGAGGTCCCCATGTTCGACGAACTGGTCGGTACGGTTCCCAAGCTCGCGAGCCTTCCGCTGAACGTGCCTCTCTCCGTGTGGATGTCCAACTTTGTGAGTCCCACCAAATTCTGGTTACGGCTTGTCGACGACAAGAATCCGTACATAAGGCGCTTCGTGCGGGGCTGCGAGACACACCTGTACGGCGTCGAAATAGGCCAGTACTGCGTGGTCGACACCAGGCCCTCTGTAGCCGACCTGGCACGCGCCGTGGTCACCGACGTGTTTCGCGAAACGGGGGACTTACATCTGTCGGCTGAAGTTTTCCTCATCGATCATGGTCACACGCTTGTCCTGGGTATGGACAGGCTGTTCCCTTTCGCCGAAGTAGATGCCACTATACCGCGCGTTGCCATCCCGTGCAGTCTTCACCGCGTTGCGACCCGTACCCGACACCTGCCCAAGTTTCACCTACCGCCGGAATCTAAACTGGAGGCCGTATTCGTCGGGGTCTCGGATATGGGCACGTACCAGACGAGGCTGTTCATTCGGCGAAAGCAGGTGGACGGCACCCTCGCTAAATTTGACGTTGCCAGAGAGTTCATTGAAGCGGAAGAAATGACCGATATATCGTACCTTCGGCCGTAGTCATACCCGCGATAATTTAGTGGAACAGTGCATGTACCTGATGAAATGAAGTACTGGACTCTTAACTCTGCTGCGAGATACGCGAGTTGGTAGCTAAATTTGAAGTTGACAGACGGGAAACCGACTACATGCTTTAAATATATCTTGTGATATCCAGTCGTTTTATAACTTCAGAACTTGAAAAAAAAAAAAGTGTCAGCAGTTATAAATGTTTACACTGATTGTAACTTACAGTAGACACGTGTGAAGGGAAAGTGTGAAATGTTTTAAGTGCTTATAAAATGCCAAAGGTTCTATTTCTGAAAGTTGTTAATCAATCAAGCTATTGTTGTTTGAGTTTTGTTGGTTCAATGTATTTTGTATGTATGTGTATTTAAATATCAGTGTGAAAAAGTGAAGGGTTATGCTGGGAAAATGCAATAGCCGTTCTGTGCAATAAGTATCTTATGTGATGTGTCAGAGGTTATGTGGAGTGCAATGCACTCTGAAATGGACTGTTATGTAGATTATGCGGGCTGAATGAACATACTTTGTATTCTGATTCTGTAGCTGGAAAAGACAGCATTTCAATAGCATGTTATTATATGGTTGTGTAGAATGCTATCTATTCTGAAATAAAACGCCATGATAATGTTTTTTGCCTGAGTAAGTGTATCATTATGTGTAGCTAAGAAGTGACAGCACTTGTGTAGCATAATGTTATAATTGTGTCAAATGAAGCCTATTGTAAAACACAACACTACATAACTACTCTATCATTCACTACAGCCTAAGCTTGGCATATCTGTGCTTACACACTGTACCTGTATAAATCACTCCCTTCATTATCATCATCAGCCTGACTACTCCCACTGTAGGGCAAAGGCCTCTCCCATGATCCGCCAATCAACCCAGTCTTGTGCTTTCCGTTGCCACTTTGTACCTGCGAACTTCTTATTCTCATCGGCCTACCTAACTTTCTGTCTCCCCTTCTTGCGTTTGGCTTCTCTGGGAATCCAGTCAGTTACCCTTAACGACCACCCGTTATCCTGCCTATGTGCTACGTGCCCAGCCCATGTCCATTTATTCTTCTTGATTTTAACTATGATCTCTTTAATCCCGGTTTGTTCCTTGACCCACTCTGCTCTGTTCTTGTTTGTTAAGGTTACACATATCATTTTCCTTTTCGTCCCTCGTTGCCTCGTCCTCAATTTAAGCTGAAGCCTCTTTGTAAGCCTCCAGGTTTCTGCTCTGTAGGTAAGTACTGACAAGATACAGCTGTTATATACCTTCCTCTTGAGGGTTAGTGGCAGATTACCATTAATGATTTGTGAATGCTTGCCGAGTGTGATCCACCCCATCCTTATTTTTCTAGTTATTTCACTCTCATGGTTCAGCTCTGCAGTTACAATTTGCCCTAAGTATACATATTCTTTTACAACTTCCACCATCTCTCCTACAATGGCAAAGTTCTGTTTTCTGTCAAGACTGTTGCACATTACTTTAGTTTTCTCCATAATTAATTTCAGATCTACTTTTCTGCTTTCAGTGTCCAGTCACCAGCAAATTGCAGGTTACTAAGATACTCCTCATTAACTCTCATCCCTAACTCTTCCCAATCTAGGTTCCTGAAAACCTCCTGTAAACACGCAGTGAATAGCATTGGAGAGATCATGTCTCCCTGCCTTACACCCTTCTTTACTGGGATTCTGTCTCTTTCATTATGGAGAACTATGGTGGCTGTGGATCCACTGTAGATTTCTTCCAGTATGCTTATGTAGGGTTCTTCGATGTCCTGATTACGTAGTGCCTGCATTACTGCTGATGTCTCGACCGAGTCAGACGCCTTCTCGTAATCTATAAAGGCTATGTATAGAAGTTGGTTGTATTCCATGCATTTCTCTATTGCCTGATTGATAGTATGAATATGGTCTATTGTGCAGTAGCCTGTACGAAATCCTGCTTGGCCCTATGTTTGATTGAACTCTAATGTCGCCTTAATTTTATTAGCTATCAATTTTGTAAGTTGTTCCTAGAAAACGCACAGTGAGCTGGTCGGCCTGTAATTTTCAAGTCCTTGACCTCTTCTTTCTTATAGATTAAAATGATATTAGCGTTCTTCCAAAATTTTGGTACCCTTTCCGTCAAGAGACATTCCGTGTATAAGGTTGGCAGTTTTTTTAACACAATTTATTCGCCATCTTTCAGGACGTCCATTGTTATCTTATCCTCACCAGCGGCTTTGCCTCTTCGTATTCCTTTTAGAGCTTTCCTTACTTTCCCTGTCATTACTGCCAGGATGTCAAATTCCTCTGGACTATTATTGTTTCTCACAATATCATCCTGGTTGTTTTGTCTTCTGTACAGCTCTCTGTAAAACTCCTCCACCACCTCGACCAGCCTATCTATATCGTTATGACATTGCCTTCCTTGTTCCTTAAAGCATACAACAGAGGCTTTGTTCAATGACATTACTGGCAATTCCAACGAAACTATTGAGTTGGCAACACCGAACTAGCACAGCCCGTGTACCTTCCCTACCCATCTGTCGATTCCATAAAGACTCAAAAAGTGTGACCAACCTGTTTCGGAACTATACCAATCAGCCCATTCACACTTATTTGAAAAATTTCAAGACTATGCAAAAGTATTTATGGACGCTTCTGTATTCAGCGATGGCCTGAGCGCTTCTGCAGCTTTCTTCTGCCCGTCAAACGATATCAAGCGGTTGTTTGAAATACCCCACTCCTCATTGTCGGTGACAAGCAAGCTAGCAGTCATTGAGGTCGTCCTTAAGTATGTGCCAGAAGGGTTACCAGTATCGAAGGTTGTCATCCTTGCAGACTCTCGTGGTGCCCTTATCAGACTCGCACGCAAGGAGACCGACAGCCCTATTCTATGCAGCATCATGGAATCTGCCAACCGTATTCTCTCACGTGACGTATGCCTAGCTGCTCGATGGGTAGCTTCGCACATGGGCATTGCGGGCAATGAAGAAGTGAGTCGCCTTGCTTCGTCGTAGAAATGTGATGTTTGTGACTGTCCAGGAATTTCATGTATGATGGACAATGCTCGTCTGCTTATACGCTGACACCTCCTAAAGCAGCACCCAGACCAGCATGTGGCAGAGGCATCGTTCCATTCCCATGTTCGTGGCCGTGGCTTGCCTCGTCGTTCCAGAGCGCTGTTATACAAACTAAGAGTGGGCTCTGTGCTGGGGCGTTAACGATTAAACCATCAAGGGCATATTGGCAGTCCTGTGTGCGCGCCACTCATGACTCCTACGAAACACTTGAGCATATCATAGTGCACTGTCCTTCGCTACGCAGCAGGCTTTGCTGATTAAGGAATATAAATTCCTGGGGCTTAAGTGCACCACCCTAGACGTGTAGCTCTTTCCGAGAGGTTAAGCTTCCCGACGTGACCAGGCCCATCGAGCTCTACTTACTTTTATGGACCAAACGGACCTGGCCACCCCTTTATAGTCGAATTTTTTTCTTTATTTTTTTTTACTTATACAAGTCTAAGTCTTCGTCATTTCTCCTTAATCTCTCTCTTCTTTTTTTTTCTCCCCTCCTATATACTTTTCCTCTGTCTCTTCCCTCCTCCCAAAAGAGTGAGCAGGCGTTGTGCCCCTCCAGGTGGCAGTTGCCAGCTTGCTCTCTCCCTCTTTCGTTTGTGTCCTTGTGTATCCATGTATGCAAATCAAACATCATCTTTTGCGTATGCACAAGTTTGTCTTCACAGCTATTACGTTTCGTCCGCCTTTTACAGCCTGCGGAATTCTCCCCATGTTATACCTTCTGATGTTGGCTACCTTACGCCTATTGATTTACTTAAAAAGCTCCACTAGCTTTATTTTGACGGTTGCATTTGAGGCTTTCATGGTTTGTCGATTTTAATAAGATTTTTGTCTCCTGGGATATATTGCAAGCGTCCTCTCTAGTGACTGTACCTCTGAATTCCACTGCATTCTTTGGTGATAGTAGTAAGATTATCAGTCATTGTGTCAATGCTATCGTCAATTACCTCATCTAGTGCCTCGAGTATATTCTGAAGTGAAACTCTAAATTCCTGTACTTTTCCTCTCACCGGTAGTTCATAATAGGTTTCTTGAGTATCAATTTTTGTCTTAGCTTTTTTTTTAAATCTAGGTGAACACGAGCTCTTGCCGTTTTATTGTCACTGTATTGGATTTTGCCAACTACTTCTAAATCCTGTACAATGCCTGGGTGTGCACACAGAATGAAGTCTATTTCATTTTTAATTTCATCATTTGGACTTTGCCACATTAACTTACGGTTAGCCCATTTTCTGAAAAAAGTATTCGAGATCCGTAATTTATTACGTTCTGATAACTCTACTAATAACTCCCCTGTGGTATTTCTAGAGCTGATGCCATATTCCCTCACTGCATGGCGTCCGGCCTATTTCTTGCATACTTTGGCATTAAAGTCGCCCATCAGAATAGTATACCGTGACTTTATTAACGGCAGACTCTACGTCTTCATAGAAGCGTTCAACCATATGATCATCATGGCTTGATGTAGGCGCATAAGCTTGTACTACCATCGTTTCGTACCTCGATGAATCACGCCCTTAAACTGCATCAGACCTTTCATTTGTGATGGAGGTAAGAGGCATGTGGAGTCTGCAAGTTGTGATTTGAGTTTCCTTGCTAAAAAAAATGATGCTGGCATGTTGTACACATTAGGGCCCGTTGTTTATTTTCATTAGCTTTGCTTCTGTAAATTTCAACGCACGGCAGCAGCTACAATTTTTATTCGTAGCAGTTCCTGCATTTTTAGTCAAATATGCGAGCATAATACATAGTGATGTTTCAAGTGTGGAGCATTTCGGGGCCTGGGCTGTTCTGTGTCTTCATCGATTGCTGTCCCAGCTTGGCGGAATGCTGCCAGAACCACGAGTAGCATAGCCATATGCAGCTCATTGAGAGCGTGCTCGCCCCAGAAAGTCTTCTTTGAGCGTTTTGAGGATGATATTAAGTGCAAAGCACATTAGGGGCCCGGGCTGGCGTATGCTGTCGTCGGTTGACATAATGCATGAAAAACCATGTGTAAAAATACCAAAAAAAAATGATGAAGTGAAAAATAAAAAGAAGAAAAATAGAAAATAAATAAGGACAGAGGAAGAATCAAGCAGAAATTAACGAGAGAAAACGGAAGTGAAACAAAGAAGGCTGCCTAGCTCCGCAGTCCTTTCAGGCTTGGCACCCAAAGTTAGAAGCTGCCTTCTTTCTTGTACTTTAAAGTGATGCTCAATGGGAATATATAAATTTATACACTGAGTATGTGCTGTGCAAGGAAACAAAAACAAGGGAAGGCTAACTATTTATACTGGCACTACTGTTTATGTCTTCTCTTTTTTGTTTCTTTGTGCTGCACATACATTTTCTTTCAAAGTTTTCTTTATTACTTTCTGTGGTACACGTATTTACACTTAGAGTATATCAAGACATGTATCGACTAGTCTACCAACAGATTCTTCTAGGACACATTAACTTGTGCTAGAATACGTCGACGGGTTACAATTTTGGACTTTGCAAAGAAAAAACAGAAAAATCAAACAGCAACACCATCTAGACTCCTGCATTAACTCTTCCCAAAATCAATAAATTTGGCAATATCAGCCAAAAGCTAGTCAGGCGTATTCGTAAAAGAAATAATTTATATTTATTTCCGAGTAAAGTGCCCGAGATTGACGATTTCAATTTGGAACAAATGGCTGATGCGAAAGGGTCAACTTGGAGGCTAGGGAATTGTCGTTGGAATGTGCAATATCGCCAACTAGTGATATTGGCCAACTTTAATTTGTTGTCTGTGCAATACACCAGATTAATCTACTGAGCTCTTTCTACAAGGTGCTATGGCATCCTCATAAACTGAAACCCCATATTTCTTGCTTCTCTTTCCCTAGAGCTTTCAGTGACTGTTGAAATCTGTATTCACTATTTTTGTAGTCATTCAAAACCAAGAAAGTAGAAACACTCACCTTCGGATGATGTGCGGTGCTCACATATGCATTCACAGCTGTTGAAGACATTTTGGCATTAAAACCACAATGATCACAGTTGGCTTGGCTTCTGACTGTGCTTTTGAATTTTATGCGAGAAAGTGAAGAGCTTGTTGTCGGATGGTTATAGTGTGTTCAGTGTCACAACTTCTGTCTTAAAGGAGGAGGAAGAAAGTTGAAGCGAAAGGACAGGGAGGTTAGCCAGTTCTTAGACCAGCTGGCTACCCTGTGCTGGGGAAAGGGGTGAGGGGAATAAAAGATGATAAAAAGAAATGTTGCTAAGAGAGAGAGAGAGAAATTAGAAAAAAAATAGCGACAGAGGAAAGGCAACATCAAAGAGTACAAGACACTAAAGTCTGTCTCTAAGGCTAGTTGTCCGCAAAAAGTGCAGCAAAGCTTTCAAAGCCTTCTGGGCTGAGGATGGGCTCGGCCAATGACCCAAAATCCTTTCTTCCGACAAAGGCCGATCATCCAATCTATCCAGAGCTGCAGTCAGTTCTTGTCTTGGCGCGTTGAAATGGGTGCAATCACATAGAAGGTGCGCGATGGTTTCTTCGCTGCTGCAGTAAGTGCATGTAGAAGAGCTGGCCATTCCAATGAGAAAGGAGTATGCGTTCGTAAAGGCCACTCCAAGCCACAGGTGGCATAGAAGAGTCTCCTCAGCTCGTGATGTCCCTGAGGGAAGACGAAGCTGCAGATCGGGATCCAGGTTATGCAGGCGCGCGTTTGTGAAGTCTGTTGAGTTCCACTGTACCAGTGTGAGGTCATGTGCAAGCGAACGAAGTCTTGTAGCTGTGTCGGTTCTTGAGAACGGGATGGCTGTGTATTGGGTACCGTCGTGTGCAGATCTAGCGGCCTCATCTGTGCAGTCATTGCCATGTATACCGCAATGACCTGGTATCCACTGATACACTATGCTGTGCTGTTTCTCGATTGCTTGGTGATGAAGAAGCCTTATTTCAGCTACTAACTGTTCATTAGGTCCATGGCGAAAGGGTGACATAAGACATTGAAGAGCAGCCTTCGAGTCCGAGAAGACAGACCAAGTTTCCAAAGGTTCTTCAACTATAAACTCCAGCGGTGCACGTATGGCGGCGAGTCCTGCAGCTGTCGATGACATCAAATGCGATGTCATGAATTTGATTCTGATGTGCCTCTCGGGAATAACCACCGCCCCTGCTGCGCTTACTGAAGACACTGAGCCATCCGTGTAAATGTGAAGGCGTCCGTTGTGCTTCTCTTGAAGGAAGAATAATGTGGCCTGTTTCAGGGCTAGATGCGACGACTTTTTCTTATTTTGGATGCCAGGAATTGTAAAAAGGGCTTTGAGTAGGTGTAGGCACCACAATGGTATCGGCAGACATGTTGCATGCGTGAAGTGCAATGGAAGCACTGCGCAATGCTGAGCTACAGTTGCGCTGAACGCTGAGTGGGGCCTAGAAGTTCGAAGTGATGCGAGGTGATGTGATGGAAGCCGAGCAAGATGTCTTAGGTGCATTCTCAAAGCGTCTACACGGATGTATGCGTCGACTGGATAATCACGCGCAATGATGACTGTCGCTGCTGTAGACGCGCATCTGTCTCGAAGGATGCTGATTTAACTAGGGTGCTAAAGATATGTGAACTCCTGAAGGGCCATTCGCTCTAAATCTAAGCATTTTTTGGCACAAGAAAATGCTGAGAGCTTCATGCAATGGCATTTCAACAGTTCGCATCGATTTAATGTTTGCCTTTAGTGTCTCTTTAGGGTGATACAAGTGCAGTTGTAAAACGCTCGTATAGCTGTAGGGAAGTTGTCAGACCTTGCTGCCCGAGCCAGCAATGCTTTAGCTGTAGCACGAGATGTATGACCCCAGAGCAGTGTGTCTCCCGGCTCCATTTCTTTCAGCATGAATCGAGAAGCCTCTGCCACAGACACTCTCATGTAACATATAATATTTTAGCATGAAGTATAACATGGAAAACCTCCCACAAGGTCACACAATGTCTTTTTTAGGTTTGCGGTCGGCCTTGGAATTTTTCCAGATTAAAATCTGGCAAAATATATCTACATTCTTCTTATATCACCATCACACTAGCTAAAATCATTCCGATCCTCAGGCTATTGAGATTGAGCATTGATACAGGTGGTAAGTGCATTAGTACTTCATAATAAAAGAATCTGTCACTGTTTAGCAGGACATAGTTGTGTAGACCCTGACCTATTCCTAAAAAAAGTGTTTAATTTTAATAAACACAATATTATTGATGCCAAGCTACTACTGTATGGAATAAGGGATATATGAAACTCAATTCAATAATCAGCTACCTACCAAATTGAGACATATTTGTTGGTACAGGATCAATATTGAGCCCTAGTTTATTTATCCTTCAAGATATTTTATGCAATCCTGATGATGTTGTCTACGCGAATTACATGAGGAGGAGAAATAAACGTTTATTTTTCAAAACGGTACAGCAGTATAGGTTCTGCATCTACCTTAGGTGGGAAGCCTCCTCATTCCAGAAACCCTCTAACCTTCACTGCCTCCTTGGCCCTGGCGATAAGACGTCATTGTTTGTCCAGGTACTCCAAAGCAAGCTTGTCCTCCCACGTTTCGAGAAAGTGTTTGTTTTCTTGAACAGCATCGCAGGTATTCGGCGGAGTGTCCATGCAGTACACATGCAGACCTATCGCCTCTGCCTAATTACATGAGCGTTTTTTTTTCTTCTGCTAGCTTGTCCACCGTTCTACCTGTGGCAAATTTTTTACTGCAGTTTCCATCAGGATGATTAATGTCTTTATTACTGCACCCATTTGAAAAGTTGCTAGTTGCACCTAATAACAATTCAAACAATGTGCACCTGATACAAGAGAGAGCAGTTTGATTTATTGGCAGCTCACTGTACTATTACTATCTTTCCTTTTTGTTTTCCTTACCGTGCCCTTAATGTCCGCGTAATGTATTTGCATATTCTTCCTGAACTCATTCCATTCACGGTTGTCTTTGAATTATTATATGCTACATTTACCCAGAGTATAATTTCAGGCATTTGACATTTACAAAACCCAGAAGACAGAACTAATTATAAGCTGCAGTTATTAACTTGGTAAAATCCATACCTACCAAAGAATACCAAAAAAAGAAAGCACCAGCATTTAGTCACATGCTCCTCTCCATTGCCATCTTTTATCAATCAAACGTAGATATATAGGCTCAATATTATATTTCTATCATGGTCTGACTTGAGTCAATACTGTTCTGTAAAAATCAAGTTCTCTTTTTTTTTTGCTTGACAGTAATAAAAATTTTCATTGCTCTGTACAGTTGCTGAGCGAACAGCACTATAACTGGTGAGAGAAGTGTTTTTTTGTTTCTGGAATGCAATCAATTGAAGGTCATGCTTAGAGGTGTCCAAGCATTACTCCAAGCTTCAAGCATACGAAGACAGACCTTCATATGCCCAGCGCTCATCGTTTGCCACGCCAAGTTTGCTGGCTTTTTCCTTTAGCAGATGACAGTGTTCACATTATCCTTGCCCAATTTGTTTTCCTTAGACTTCTCACACACTTTATATCAATTAAATGAACCTTTAATTTCCCGAAACAATGTTTCAGAGCTCAAAAGCTCGAGGTCACCCTAGGTTGGAGGGTCTTTCATTCCAGGAATTCTCAGCCCACGATCGCCTTCCGGGTCCTAGTGAAGAGTACTCATGATTGCCTAACCCCGTGTGGAGATCTTCGCTTCGAAATCGACACTAACCAGCAAAGTATAGCTAATGCAAGAAAAAAAACGATAAAGAACATGTACGAGATTTTCTTTCACTTTACTGAACCTTACACGTGATTATCTTATGCTTCGTAACCAAATTCCACCAATAGCATCATGCTAGCACTTTCTCTTACTTTACTGAGCCGTGCTGATGTTATGTTAGTGCAAATATAGGGCTCAAGCAATTGCTTCTGCAGTGAATGAAAGACGACGAGGAATCATGCGAGTAAGCAATTAAGCTCAACGCTCCATTGTTAATATTTATTGAGGGTCCCTGATGTCCAGTGACAGTAAATCACGTCGCACTTCCATATTATTCTGTGCACTCAAATGTGATGAAGAGGGGAAAGTTATGCTTTTTTTGACCCTACAAAAGTATTGCTCACACCAAATACTGTCTTACTAGCCAAGTAGGCTATCGCTTGGCGGCTGGCTTCCCTTTGTCGGTCGTCAAACTGTAACCAAGTTGCGCCTTCAAAATGTGAAAATTGGAGCACGCAGAGTCGAAGCAGAGGTCCAACGACCTAAGACCTGAGATCATACCGGTATTTACACAAGACTAAAGGGACCCTGAAAAGGTTTTTTCAAACTTTGTCAGCATTCACGTTAGAGCATCATCAAACCATTCGAACCACAAATTTAGTGACATGCTGTGTACCAAGCCTACTAAAGACAATTATATCATACCCTCCTTCTCATCTTTGCTTCACTTCCTCAACTCATGAGGCACACTGGCGATTGCAGAGCTCTCATGAATGCGCTTAATGATTTGAGCTTTTACCAGTCTAGACGCTGACAGGTTGCGCGCAGTCTCGGAGGCCATCACATAGTGCGCCCGGCCGCACGAACACGGTCTGGCAAAAAAGACTGTGGAGTGGTTCATATCTGCACTGACAGGTGCTGCCACCCTACCAGCCAATCTTACAACCAATCAGATCAGGAGCCACGGTGATGTAAAATGGCCAGAGCATTTTGTTTTGTGAATAGGCAGTTGAAAACGTGTTAAGCTGAATCACAGCGATCTGCACCAGCCTGCAGCGATTCGCAGCTTTACAGTGTTGTAAAGAAAGACACAGTTTATGCAGAGAAAATCGGTCTCTAAAGAACCCTTGGGACCTACTGGCCCAATGTGTCTGTAAAAAATTGCCAAAACCGTTTCAGGGTCCCTTAACAACCTCAAAAAGATTGTAAGCTGTCAGCTCATGTGTTTTTTCGCTCCCAACAAGCTTTTTAAGCTGAGTCCTCGTGCGCAGAGGCTGCACTAGCAGAGGGAACAGAGAGGCTGGAGCCCCACCCCAAATTTTCGCCTCCCCCTCCCCCCCCTCCTTCCAAAGAGCAAGCATGGCCAAAGGAAGATGTGTGAATTACTCACCTTAGTTTGTGCCTCTTGTAGATGAACAATTACTTGTTGTGGGTGCCACCCAAAAAAAAAAAATCCTGACTGCTGCTCATGTGTGTTGCGAAAAAGCAGACAAGGCTGTCGTGCAAGGCATCAAAAGCCTTACATGAAATGCTCCAAAGGCTATCCCCATGTCCTGTTTATGCTATCCCCCTGTCCTGTGGAGAAATATAAATTGTCAAAACTGAACATTGTGTGAATGACCTATTAGAGTAATGTGCCAAAAAAAATGTAAGAAAGGAGATAACGGTGCACATATGGTAGTCCATGTCACTGCATCTGGTTGTACTGCTAGCACAAACATTCTGGGAAGAACAGTAACGCTTATACGAGACTTCCTGTGGAAGCTTACCTCATCAAAAAGAACAGAGATTGTTGCATAAGTGAATTGTCTGTCGCTTTGCTGGGCCCCGAACCTGAATTTATGCACAGCCACCTCCGATATGGCTGTGTTGATTTATTAATTTATGAGCATGCATGACAAAATAATATATATGTGAAACCTTTCCCTCCTATCAAACCTTTGCTCTACTAATATGTTTCAGCCAGTTATGCATGATCAACTTGCCCAACAATTATTTCAATACTGAGCCATACATGTGATTTTCTCATGCTTTGTAGCTCCCACCCATTAGTAATTGATTTTACTTTATTAAACTATACCCAACATAATATCACGCTTTGTATCCAACTAATGTCAATATAGCTTTCAGCCAGCAATGCGACAGGCGCATTTCTATTATTTACAACTTTATGCAATTATGTGACCAACGTGACTGCATTTGTGTTCCCAACATTTTTTTTTTATAAAAAAAACCTTAATTTTGTTTCTCTGGATACTTCATAATGTACGTCAAGTGCCAAATAGTAGGGGAGGGGGGCGCAGATGGGCTCGTGCCTCGCCCTGCGCCCCCCCGCTTCACTGTGAAGGAGACAGGGGAGGGGGGGGGGGGATCACAGCTTCAGCTTATAGTATCTTTAAGAGTTTGACTTGTGTCTGCACCCACTGACATTGCACTACAATCATGTCTTCTATTTCCCATGGCCTTTTTTATTCCCACTTCTTTCTCCCTCTGGGTATCTAAAGTTTAGATCTTGTTCCAACCGAAATATTAACCAAGTCAGACTGAGAGTGGAAAATGACTCTCAAATGGGTTCATATGTGCAAAATATGCTGTCTGACAAACAACTGATGTGCCTGCGCTTTTGCTATGACAACCCCAAAATTGTTTTGAATCGTTAGCAACATCTTTTGGTTTTCACACTATTGATGCTTGTGAGAATAGAAAGGGTCCTGGACACAGTGAGTCAGTAAATGCTTCGACCCAGACTCTCGCCAAGTGATTAAGTGCAATTTCTTGGATATCTACGAAAGGGCATGTGCGGCGCTATTTTGGCCTGTCTTTATAGTAGCGCTTAGAAAATAAGATGGTTTACGCACATTTACGACTGGTCAATAAATGGTTTTACCTGCACAAGTTATTTCAGAGGCATTTCCGATGGAGGCGGAAATGTAGGCCCGTGTGCTCAGATTTGGGTGCACGTTAAAGAACCCCAGGTGGTCAAAATTTCCGGAGCCCTCCACTACGGCGTCTCTCATAATCAAATGGTGGTTTTGGGACGTTAAACCCCACAAATCAATCAATCAATCAGAGAAGAGTGATTCGATTGCTCCTCCAGTATGCAACTTTGGGCAGAAAATTTTTTAACCCCAACTACACTGTAACCGCAACCTCGTACAAGGTTTAGTGGTATACTCAATGGTGTTTGCTAAAGTCTGAGAATTGTTTGCCTATCTTAAATTGAGTCCACTTGTGCAATTAAAACTTCTCGTGCCGGCATTAAGTCCCCTACTCCTGACTGGGGCATGTTTTTGAGAAGTACACAAAGCGTGCGAAGTAAAAAGCACCCCAAAAAGCAGCATTGTAAAAGACTACTAAAATCAATGAAAATAAATGGGCACTACTATTAAAAAAAAATTGGCAGATCCCATGTACAGTGGAAATCCACTATATGCGAAGGATGAATGAGGAAAGTTGATATGTCACTTTAAAATCACCACAACGTCACGAGGTAAAGGTAAATTATGCTGTACATGGCTCCCGTGTCACGATTATCATGTTTGAATGTGTTGTTTACCTTCGTCATCTATTCATGTCACGTGATGCCAAATTTAGTATATGGGAAGCTAGCGATACGGCTGCGCGCACGCTATCAACGTGTTATGTTGTCATGTTCTTACATGACACGTGTGTCACGTTTATCATGTTTACCACAGTCATGTGCCTTCGTCATCTATTGACGTCACATAACACCGAATTTGGTATACGTCGAGTTAGCGAAACGGCCGCGAGTGCATCACGAAGGGCCCAATATACTCCAACGTAACGTTGACACGCGCGCACGCTGACCGGCACGATTAGCGTCCATCGGCGCGGCCCGCCGGCAGCCGGTGCGAAATGCGACATGCTGCCTTTCGCGCCGATGCATTGCACTGCGTGTTCCTCTTTTCGTGACGGAGGGACGCCGGATTCGCTTAAATGCGCATGTGTCAAAGCAACGCCGGCGCGACACCACAAAACGAACGCTGCCGGGTCATGTCGAAGTGTATTGGCGCCTTGACAGTGGCATGTAGCACGCATCCCATTATTATCATGCTTGTACGAGTCACATACCTTCGTCATCCATTGACTTCACGTAATACCGAATTTGGCGTATGTGGATGCTAGCGAAACGGCCGCGAGCTCATCAGCAGTGTGGCATGTATTCGTGTTGTTACATGACACGCATGTCGAGACTATCACGTATGAATGTGCCACTTACCTATGTCGTCCGTTCGCGTCACGTTTTATCAAATTTGGGACATGTGAAGCTAGTGAAACGGCTGCGAGCGCATCATGAGCGTAGCATGTAGTCATGTGTTTACAGGATACGCGTATCAATGTGTGTATCATGTTTGCACCAGTCTCATACCTTCGTCTTCCTTTCACGTCCTGTAATACCAAACTTGGTATAAGTGAAACTGGCAAAACGGCCGCCAGCGCATCATGAGCGTGGCATGTAGTCATGTTGTTACATTACACGAATCTCATGATTATCATGTTTGCACCAGTCACATACCTCCGTCATTCTTTCACGTACTGTAATATTCAATTTGGTATATGTAACGTTAGCAAAATGCCCACGAGCGCATCATGAGTGTAGCATGTAGTCATGCTGTTACATGACATGCATGTCATGATTTTCATGTTAGGGTTGGTCACTTGTGTTCGGCATGCAATCAAGTCATACCATATCAGTTTTGCAACATGTCATGTGAACTAAAAACCATTGCAAGAGCTGCAGGACCATGAAATGTAAATCATGACATTCATGACATACATGTCATGATTTTCATGTTATGACTAGTCGGATATTTTCTTCATACACTCATGTTATACCAAGTTTGGTGTCGATACCATTATCGACACGGCCAGGAGAGCTAAACGTCATAGGCGGATAGATAGATAGATAGATAGATGGATAGATGGAGAGATAGATAGATAGATAGATAGATAGATAGATAGATAGATAGATAGATAGGCTCAAATAGATAGATATAGATACGCTCAAAGTCGCCGAAGTTTGCTAAGAAATGCTTCGCATTTAAAAAATGATGATTTTTCTTCTTATGCAGATGAAGGCGGTTGAGCTTCCCCATGGTACACCATCCTTGTACGCTTTAGTTCACTTGAAAAAAGAAAAGGTGTCCTCTAGAGGATAACTGGCCAATGTCGCCACCCAGTAACTCCTTTAAAAAATGGCACGCTTGACCTTATCACCAATACTATAGTGCACTAGAATATATTCTACATAGTACACTATACCACTACAGCCACTGTGCATGCGCAGGCTAGCCATTAGTAGACGACACACCATGCATAGCCTATATACCTTTCCTTCCTCCGTGTCCTATAGCGTCTAGAAGTACCATAGCCTCCTAGATTACCTTTGCCTGCCCGATGAGCGCGAAACGCCCGTCAACTATAGCGGCGCTACCTACGTAGGGGTAAAGGTCTTTGTACTTGGCCTTTGAGATTAGCAATTTTGGCGTTTGCTAATTTCAAAAACTATGCCTTGTATTGAAGGGGTTGCCTGCTGAATGAGCGCAATATGCCCGCCATTTATAACGACGGCACTTACATAACGTTAATCATAATTACTTTTACGTCTTTTTAAAACTTTTTAACGTTATTTTTGTTGCATGTAAGCTTCAAAAACGTAAAAACTTATTTGAAGACACATACTTAAGTAGCGCCACCACCATAGTTCCGACGACGGCCGCTTCCCAAGTGACCGCCGATAATCCGGCAGGCAAGGGAAATCTAGGAGGCTATGTTACAGACTATCCATAAACGTGAGGGGGGAAGGGAGGCTTGTCATTCCCCCATTATGGCACCATACCCCATCCTGAACGTCGCGCACGCTTATGGCATGGGCTACAATCTTGTGTACTGCATATGCTAGGACTAACGATAGAGTTAATATACTGTCTGTATATTAACTCTATGTGCCACCTTGCAGGTAGCAAGTAGCAACTCTACGGAAGCCATGAGTGCACTGTGACCGCTGCCTTTCTGTTTGACATCGCGAAAAATCTGTTATTCTTTTGGCAGCGTCTTCTGCGCCGCGCGGCGCAGCAGCCAGTCTCACACAAAAGTGGCTTCTGCGCCGCACAGAAGTGACGTCACTTAAAAATTTTTACCTAAAGCTATTTAAATGTATAAATTATACTATATAATGCGTTAAACTACAGAAATTTTACTAGTCATGTGTTTGACGAGTCAAACAGCCTATATTTGTTAATTAAACACATATTACAAGCATTTTAAATACAGGGAGCGCCATGGCCGCTGCGGCTGCGAAAGATAAACAGTGCGAGATGGTAGTTACCTGCGATGTGTGTTGGTGGTGAAAGCTGAAAGTTTTCAATATTTTTTGCACCAATTATTACAAAGCAGCGATGCCAACAAAATTCACATTATCAACCAGAGTTATTTGATCATATGGTTGAATAACGTTGATTATCACCGTCTTCGTAGTTCTTGTTTTTGTTTTACGCGCAAGCACGTCGAGCCAAGACACACCAGCTGAGAAGCAGCGCCTGTGCAGACACACGCAATGCACGTGCGCGCGTGGATCGCATCCGTGGAGCTTGCGTTCGGACCGGCATTGGCGTCTTGCCACGAATTCTTTGTTTGTGCCTCGTCGTGCAGCCGGTGCTTGTTGTCTGGGCAGCATAAATTGACGTAGAACCTCGGCGGATTCCGGATTCAGCATCAGCACGGACTAGGATTCCGTGCTGATGCCCTCCTTGAGTACCGCCTGAGGATGACACTACGGCATGCAAGTTCAGCGTAGTCTCGTCACAGAACACCTGTTCTCACACTCGACATGGATTCCGAAGCACGCCTGGCGTCTGTGCCCCCAGTGAAGTTAACAAAAGTTCCGAGCCGACCGGACGTGCCGTTCAAAAGGAGCCTTTCGGTTTACGTGACGCTTTACGAGAGGCCCAACAGACTATTTCTGCGACTTACCGACAACGATGCGATATATTTTATTGAGGAGGAGCGGCAGCATGTCTCAGAGACGTCCATTGGCACGTACTGCATGGTGGCATTGCCGCAATACTCCGACAGGCAGGCACTGCGCGCACGGGTGACGGACATTCGCAGGGATGCTACGGGCACGCAGGTTCTGGCCGATGTCCTGTACGTCGACGAAGGCCGCGCCGATGTTGTCCCACTGCACCGTGTGTACCCCATGAGTGATAGTGAAGCCCGCGATCCCTGCCGATCAGTGGCCTGCTGCATGCGGAGAATCAGGCCAACTTTGAGGAGCTCCTGCTATGACATGCAGTGGCTCGTCGACAGGAGCAAACCTCACTACTTCGACGCCGTATTCCACGGCCTATCGGATGGTGGTGTTTACCAGGTGGACTTGTTCATCAACATTCCCGATGCCCCCCCTGTGATGCGGCGTCGGAGTGTTGCCCGACTCCTTGTCGATAACGGCTTCGCAGAATTCTTGGATTACCCAGGAGATGCCCCGCGCGTTGTTGTTGAACCGACAGCCGATGCGGACGATCATTCCCAGCGTGATAGCGAAGGCGTCGTCGGGCAGATGCTGGCCGAAAGGGGAAGCACCGAGACCGAAAATGGAGCCATTGGAGCGAACGAAATCTACATTCAAGGTGACATTTGCCCCGAGAGTAAAGCCTGCACCGGGAATGAAATCTGCGCCGACTATGGAATCGGCCGCGCTAGGACTACAATAAACGCCGTGGTGTTGGACAGATCGCCTTCTACTCTCTCCGCAATCAATGGCGAGGTGAGCCCGTCCTCTTCTACTCACTCCACGATCAGTGGTGAGGTGTTGGACAAATCACCCTCCACTTTTTCTGCCTGCAGTGTTAATTCACTGAGTCGCAGCTCTCTCTGCTTTGAATTGACACCGTTTGTGCCACAAGGAAACATCATAGACATCAACGTTACGTTCATCCTGACACCCGATCACTGGTATGGACAGCCTACCTCTGCGGTGAAAGACCTGTCAGAAATGAGCGGCATCATTGAATCGTGCAAGCAAGTGGCATGTGTGAAACAAGAAATCAAGAAGGGGTCATACCTCATATATCGTGATTTGCCGCACGAACCTGGAACCAGAGTCCGTGTTGAGGAACTCCTTAGTGCTGGAAAGTGCCAGGTATTGCTGGTGGACTATGGCAACAAAAAGGCTGTAGATTCCTCCTGCTTATTCAAATTTGACTCGAGGCTTCAGAGCATACCTTCACTTGCAATAAGGTTTAAGCTCGTCGGCATTCAGCCGTGGACACAATGGACAGAAGCAGTAGTCTCACGATTTCAAGGGCTGGTTCATAGTAGCTGTTCACTCCAAGCAGTCATTGAGGGAACAAGTAGTACTTGTGATGAATTTAATGACACAGTCTACTTGGCAAATTTGCTAAGTGATACCCATGGAGACATGGCTGACTGCATGTGCAGGGAAGGCTATGTGAAAAGGCCGATGGTGAAATGCAAAAAGAACACCGTTGCTCAAAAATCAAATCATCCAGCTCTTGCTTCTTTCAATCCCATGCAGGATGACTACTGCAGTCCTTTGAACAGTTATATTGTGAACACCGACGACCCAGGGGTGGCTGCTGCAAACTTTCCAGCAAAAACCAACCGCGTCTGCAAGTTCTACAGCACGCGAGGCTATTGCGAAGAAAAGGCTTTCTGTGTATACAAACATGTTGAGGCAGAACCCAACTCAATTCTTTTGCATATAACCGAGCCTGCCGCTCAATGCGTCGAATCGAAGCCACCCGAACCAGGCAGTTGGCTATTGGGCCAGATGTCGGCGTACGTCAGCCCAAACCATTTCTATTTAGTTTTCTGCTATGGGAGAAAGACTCTTGATAGACTTATTATGGAAGATGGTGCTTTCAGCTGTGGAGAGTCTTTGCTAGGCCTTATAGACGACATGCAAGACATTTCCAGGTATGGCCATTTCTTAGAAAACAGGCTTTTTGCAAAGTCGGTTGGTGAGTTCGTCGCTGCCAGGTCCAGCCGCAACAACTTGTGGTATCGAGCAAAGGTTGTCTCTATAGGTCATGGCGAGCGCCTGAAAGTGATGTTCGTGGACTTCGGGTTTTATGAATGGGTCACGTTGAATAATGTCAGAACACTGGATCCACGCTTTACACTCTTGCCCATTCAGGCGCAGTTGTCATCTCTCGTGGACACTGAATTGTGCTGCATGAGGGATGGAACCAGTTGGGACAAAAAAATGTGCAAACAGTTTCTCAAATGTGTCACTGGCCAAACTCTTCTGATCGAGACTGTGTGCTCGAAAGAGGAATTCTTGCATGTCAAGCTCTACTTCTGCCATAAAGACGTGATCTACAGTGTGACTGATTTTATAAAAAACATATAAACAGACTAAAGTCAAGAAAGAGGCTACAAGTGCTCAGTATTTACTGGAATTCATGCATGCTCTACTGAACTCTGCAGGATTTTCGAAACATTACCTTAGTTCACAGAATTTGTTTGTTTTGTGCTTTATCGTGATTGTCCTGCAGCGACTAAAATTTTGGAGACCACAGGATCGTGTGGCCAACAGCAGTGCAGCACCTTCTCACGGCTACCAGAGAAGCTCAAAAGTGCGCACTGCGCAAGCGCATCCGTTCCTATCTACCAGCCTGCAGTTTTATTCTCTTGAAATGTGTGCACAACGCAAAGCCAAAAAAATTGCAAGGTGTTGCTTTTGCAACAAGCGATCATATCGCGACAATATATTTAACTTGTAGTCGCAGTGACCAGAGTGGGCCGCTTCTATGCCTTTGTTCCAGATGCTCCACCGAACCCAAAACGTGCACACTGCGTCAGTTTTTTTTTTATCGACACATGTGATAAGATTACCGAGCAATGCTTTATTTTAGCGAGGCATGCTCTTTTTCACTGCCGTGGAACATTTAAAATGAAAGCACTGAAGTGGCCTGCACCGAGCATCGCCTCTACAAGTTTGGCATTTTTGTCGTGAAATTGTTACGTATTGTTACGCTGATATGTCAGCTACGTAGCAATATCATCACTCAGTGCTTCCAGAGTTACTGCAAAAGTGACACCTTGCGATTTTTCTGGCATTCCGCTGTGTGCAGCTGTGAGAAGGCGCTGTGGTGCTGTTCGCCACAGTACCTGCGATTCCATCACAGAACGTCTGAGATAACCGCACCAGTGTACCATTTTTGGTTGTTTGTTGATGTGTGCATGGGACAAATAATATTTTTATTAAGACAATCAAGCGATTTCCACTATCTTGGGTGTTTTGGTGATGGCCCTATATATGTAAAAAATAGTAAATTTAAAAAAAAAAGCTAGTGAAAAGCATAATCGGCAAGACAGGAAGGAAAAAGGACTGTTTACTCATTTACCAGCATGATTCGAATTCCATAAATTTTTGTTTTGGAAATGAGGGCCATACTAATGCTTTTGGGACATTCGTTGCTCCTGGTAAGTTCAGTATGAATCAGCTTTGAACAAAAGGTAAAAATACTTAATATGTGGAATCACACAGCACCCAAGGCCAGTGGGAGCTGTGTTGAGCTGCCCTGAACACGCTTATAAGAACCATATTAGACAATATGCTCTGTTAGAATATCAGAAGCTGGTTGTACAAGTGGACAGCAATGTTATATTCAACGCGCTTTTGTCTTGGCTTTTATGCAGTTTTGAGGAATTAGGTGGAGGCTCTAAAATGTAACAAAAAAGAGCTCCTCTCCAGGTCTGGCCATTTTGAGACATGTGCAATGCTTATACTGTGGATTCATTATCATGTTTTCCAAGAGTTACATTGGCACAAACCATGAGAAAAACCTATTTCAAAGTGAATGTTCTCGCTTATACTGGTGTCAAACGGCCACTTTTGGTCACAGTCGTTTCTGATCCCGATCTTATTTCATGATTATGATTGGCTCTCTCACGCAAGCTGCAGAAGGGAGCCGGGCGCTGGTGAGAAATTTGATCCCGACCAGGCTTGATTGTGATCAACAGTGCACCTTATGATGCCGGATTTTAAACTGAACATCAGCTGCTCTTCTCCTTGTTGGCAGTTGGCGCTGCACTTCTAAATGGGGCATTGGCTTGTGATATCGACTGAGCATAGGTACACTGCAACATAGGTGAAGAATCTGTGCCACACACCAAAGAAATCCTCTATGTCCTCACCTGTCACCCTCTGTGGTGGGCAGGGGTGACATGGAGGCACTCTAATGCAACATAAATTGCATAAGAAGGGGGAGGGCAGGTCTTGCCCACTTATCACGAGTTGTGCATGACGTGGCGATGTGCGCTCATCACGTGATCCTCCCACACCATTAAGGGAGGATTCCAAAGAAGGAAATTGGCTTTCTAAGGCTAAAGAGAACAAGTGGCAAGGATGTGAAGCTTGCCTCTTCACATCATGGCTGCTTGCCGCTTCAAAATATTTAGCTCTGCCTGTAAAGAACAAAACTTAAAAGCTCCTGCGATAGATAGCTCTCAGTCCAATGCTAGTGCATATCTAAAATTGACTTTGTGGCCTTGTGAGCGATCTTTTAAGAAGACTGATTTACAAGGCTTTGTCGCTTAGAGGGGCTTTGCAACACTTTTTCAGCGGGGTCGGGAAAATGCTATTGGTCGGTAGTTGAGGCACCTGAAAACATGCAAGTTATACATTATAGTTATACATTATAGTGCGGCAGATGCTCTGGAATTCACAAATTATTATCAGTCAGCTAGAGATAGCTCAGTCTTTTCTTCACAGATGATGCCATAACACAAAGTGACGTCATTGGCGAAAGCCCACGGTCATTGGCTGATTTGAGGAACTTGAACTGCATAGTTAATATGGCTACCACAGGGTGCCTCAATGTGTCCCTGTTGTACTCTTTAGTGCTAGGAATACATAGTGTGTTAAGCTGTGCATTCAAAGAAAAAAAAAAGAGAAAGTGTGTGAGGTCATGACGTGTGCTGACAAACAGACATAGGTTCTTGCCCCTGGGTCATCCCTCCCTGCATAACTTTCAGTGAGCTCGTTAATACAAAAGGAAAGAGAAAGCACTTAAGTGTTCAAGAAATATCCATAGCTCTGTTTGTACTTGACAGATTCTAAAAATTTTTGCGGAAGTTGACTCGGGAGACAATAAGCTTTTAATCAAGTCATTTGATGCTTACCTAGAAAAGTGTTGCAGAACCCCCTTAAAGACAGAATGCTATCCAATTCTGCCGTTTTAATGCTCCCAAAGGGAACGGCTTTAGTGCATTACGGTCTGAGTAGAAGAAAAAGAAAGAAAAGCATGCTTGCATCGTAACATGCTGGAGTTGTTTGCTACAGCATCGTGTACTACCAAGTGGCCCAAAAATCGCATTTTCAAATTTTCAGTTGCAGTAATGATTGCGATCTTTTACACATGTTTGCATTGTTAGCAAGGTTTATACAAATGTATATCAAAGAGTGTTCTAAAAATCTCAACTCATGAAGCTTCTATGCTAAATTCATGCATGCTGAAAAAGAACAGCAAAGGATATGTGCCATCACCTGCCACCACTAAAGTGTTGCCAACTAGTCTGGTAGATTTTTGCAGATTTTCTTGCCATCTTATGCCTACTCCAGCCAAAAAGCATCATGTGCGTGAAACAAAACTTGGTGTTCTTACACCATGTAGCTCCACTGTGAATGCTACGTACGTTATACTAAAGCTTGCTATTTTATAGTAACGCCCGAGTGTTGTCGTTTTCAAACCTGAATGGTTTCGATGGACCCCCCAAAAAGCAATACCGAAAGAAATTCAGTTGAAAGAATGAGTTCCTTGTCCTTTATTTAGATGGTCTGTCTTGTCTGCTAGCTGCTGGTGTTTATGGTTGGACTTTGACACTATATTTACAACTATGAGTGGATTCTTTTCATTATGGCATGTGCATCAGCAAAACTTTTAATGCAAAAGCTTTAGATGCCTTATTTAACGTAAAGACTGACCATCAATGTCATCAAAACGAGTAATGTGGAAAGACATCTGGTGATGTCACATGAAATTGTGGCAAGTGTCAGTTTATTGGTCTTATAACTACACTCGCTTTGATTTTTTTGGTGACACTGATGTTGCATGTGTTTATGCACAGATGACGATAATGATTGTTGTGTTTCCCTATCTAGTAGGTGCCTACACTGTGTGTTTTTTACTGGACAAACATCGAGCAAGAAAAGAATATTTAATGGCCACTTCTAAATGACTGCAGAAAAGGCATGATGGTAATAGCTGGTGGTAGCAGCACCCAGTCCAGTGATATGGGCTATAGGGTATCTTACAACACAACGTAGAGAGACATGTGGCACCACAGTCTATGAAAGTCGCTCAACAAGCACTTTACTGTTGTGGGAGCGACTGTATATTTGCCCACAGAACTGCTGTTGGCTGGTGTTCAACTAGGCATGCCCTACAATGTGCATGTGGCTGTGTGAATAAAAATTTTAATCAAAGTGTTAATGAATGGCTATCATTCAGATGTATCACACTTTCTAATTTAAGTGCGTAATCAGGCAATGGATAAAAATACAACTCTTTACTAAGTATCACAAAGCAAATATTGACATCTATATATTGTCCCTAACACCAAGAACAGGCTGCTACTTTTCACAATTCATAAATGTTTACATTCAAGAGAAAACTTTCATAAGTGAATAAAATATGTTTATCAGAAAAAATGCTCTTTATGTGCCAATTTGATGCAAAATTAACTCTTTACAGATGAATGCTGTAACGCTGGGTTTTCTTTAAAGTGTCTGGGTATTTCTTCACTGATGCGTACACACACAAATATACAAGTGCATATACAAAATAGGGCGAAAAAAGGCAGGCCAATGAGTGGGGCAAAGCGTGCCAAATTTTTTCGGGAGGAAAAAATTTGAACACATACAAATGAGGAATAATTATACAAATAATAAACAAGGGCTTGAGTAAAGTGAAAACACGAAAAAGCATTTACAAATGGGAAGTTATTTTTCATGATGTGGGCACATAGCAGGGCACAATATTCCATCCTGCTACTTCCAATTCATGAAAATGACTAAATTTGGACATGCTGAATTCCAATACTTGCAACAAAAGCTTTCCACATTGATAATTGCAGGAAGTGGTGGTAGATCCAGAGAGCAGTATAAAAAGGATCCCCCTCCAGCACCCGTTCATCGCTTAACAAGGTGTGGGTTCAAGCTAACTGCATGATACTCCATCTCAAAAAAAAAAAAAAACAAAAACATGCGCAAGAAGTAGTTGAGCATCCTCCCCTCTCTTCAGTGCTTGTCTTCCACCTCTAATTACCGATTCGTACGAATGTGTGTGACCACTGTGAGCATACATTAACAGCAATCATGCTATGACAGGGTTTTCGTGCTTCTAAAAACAAGAAAATCCCGACCCCGCTGCTACCTTCTCTGGTGGTACTTCGAGCGACCCCCCCTCGGTGTCCTGAGCACATGTCAACAGTATTCATGCTCTGATATGGTTTTCATGCTACGAAAGACAAAAACTTTAGGACCTGCCCACCTTTCTGGTGTTACTTCAAGCGACCCCCCTCTCCGGTGTCCTGAGCATACATCAAGAGTATTTATGCTATGACAGGGTTTTCATGTTACTAAAGAAAAAAAAAAGTCGGGACCCCCTTTCTCCATTAGTGTCCTGAGTCCACATCAGCACACGTCATCTCGGAGTACATCAGTGGTGTTAACTTGGAGAGAAATAAGCGTCTCTTCTATCTATTTTGAGTATCAGAGATTTTTTGGACACTTTCAAGTGTTTAACTATGCCTCTGAGCTGTACATCGCAGTTGAGAATCTCTGCTGAAAATTAAAGGCTGGTTGCGCCCTGTTCATAACGAAAGAATGAAATCACAATGTGCCTGCTGTAGGAACGAATTTCATGCGAAGCTTCTCGCTATAAAGGAGCATGCCAGCACCTCCAAGTACCCCCCCCCCCCCCCCATTCCAAAGAAATCACAGCATAATTACGGTGTGAATGATGATGAGTGGGGCGGAGCGTCCGTGCGTTCGTGCTTCTACTGTCCATACTTCCGTCCATCCATCTGTCCATGTGTCCGTCCGTCAGTGCTTCTGTCCGTCTTTGCTTCCGGCCGTCCGTTCTTCTGTCCGTCCATGCGTCCAACTGTCCGTCCGGTTCTATACTATGTATAGAACCTCCTTGGGTTGGATGGACCCACGGATGGACGGACGCTTCGCCCCCCTCACTATCATTCACTCCGTTGATATGCTGCAGTGCTGCCAACCTGCGGAGCCACCTTTTCCTTCTCTGGAGTGGGAAAATTGTCTAGATTTCCCTAGATTTTCATGGAGAGCAGTTTTTGAAGAATAATATGTGTTTGTGCAGTGGAAAATGATTTCCAAGTTCACTTTCTTAATATATAAGTGCGTTAACTTGAAAATATTCACTAAAATTGCCGTGCTGAAGGTGAAAAAAATGTTGCACTACACATTGAAAAGCTTTGAAGAACATTTTATCCCATTAAATCACAAAGGTAAGTGGTCATCGCATTTAGGGGGGGGGGGGGGGTGACACGTAGTCTCGCTGTATTTTATACAAGTCACCAAGAAAACAAGCATTGCATAAAGGTTGAAGAAGGAATAAATTATCAAAACAATACTTAGGAACACTGCTAGCTGTTCAATGCAAAATGCGGAAATCTTACACTATAATAGAGCGCACTTGTAATAGCAAGCAAGTTACAAATTAATAATAATAATAATAATAACGAGCATATAAAGCACAGTACGTGAAATATTCCGGGGAGCAAACTTTCAAAAATTAATAATCAATTCTGTTATTTGCAACTCTCCCGCAGAAAACGCATGCTGGTGTTTATATAAAGCACGAAGTGACAAACGCTTACTTAAATTATAAACAATGTCTTGAAAAACGTCACTCTCAATCTTTGTCATGATATCGGATGCAGGATATTGTGACAAAAAATAGTTTAACCATGAAAGCATATTATGCCGTGCATGCATCGCAACCTGCTGAATGGTAACGAAAACATATGTTTATGAGAAATGTTGACTGCCATATATTTGTTCTAAATATATCCTTGCATTCTTCCAACTGGCACTTTTTTTCAACTTTTTTTTTTCAGCCGTGCAAATAACCGCATACATGCAGCCTGCTGTTCTGGCTGCGCCTTTCACAGAAACCTTGCTTACTTTGGCGGAGCCACATGGCTCCACGGGGCAGCTCACTAGCAACGTGACAGCGTTCGCAAAAAAAAAAAGGAAAACCGATAAAGAAAGTCACTGTTTCGCCGCAAAGGCGAAGCAATGAACGTGATATCAACAATTTCAAAGGTCACGCACAAAATGGAAAGCAGATTGAAATGTGCCCCGCCTTTCTCGCGCACAATTACGCACGAAACGTACTCACAGGTACGATGCACGCGAATAAGCGTCCTATTTGCTACTTCGCGGAGTCTGAAATGCGCGCGCTTTTCGCGAACGGAGACTGCAATGATTGCAATGACCTTTGGGCGCCCGTTAACTACAGCAGAATCGTTCCTCGTAAAGCCTGAGGCCAGCTAAGACGTACGGTCCTGAGGTCTACATACGGTATTGACCGACTCGCAACAGGCATGTCAAGCCTTCCTATCAGGACATGGCATCCCAAGAGTGGCCCACCAAATTTTCAATCAAATTCCGCTAACTGAGTCAAACAGTACCTTTCGCGCCCACTTACTCTGGACTCCATGGCCATGCCTCTCTGCCGGGCAATCCCGAGAGCTGACCGGCCGGGCTCCATTGGAGGAGCTGTCCAATCCAGACGACGCATCGACAGAACCACTAAACTACAACGCTACGCTGGAGTGCTACCGACAGAGCCGTTATACATATCCTCTCCCTCATCCTTCACTTAACAGAGCAGATGCTGTCGCTTGGCGGCAACTACAGACCAATTCATTTCCTTGCCTTTATATGCTAAATCGCTTTCATCCGACTCTCTACCCCTCCTACTGCCCCTTCTGTGGATCCGTACCGACGGTGTACCACTCCACGTGGGAATGCTCTGCCCCACAGGGCGTTCCTCCCATTCCCAATCCCACCCCTTCCTCTTGGGAGTCTGCACTGCTCAGCTTACGCCGGCAGGAACAGCAGCAGCTGGTCCAGCGGGCTCGCAGGGTCGCGCAAGGCAATGGCGCCCTGGACTGAGGGCCCCACCCAAAGAAGGCTCAGTGTGCATTTGTTATTAATAAATGTTTATTCTCTCTCTCTCTGCCGGGCAATGAACGTGCACATGCTGTTGCCCGCGAAATTTACCTTTGGGCGGCCCGGCAAAGCGAGGAGGCCATTTTGGAAAGGGGGGATTGTCTTGCCACTTACAACGACATTCTTTGTCACTACAGGAACGTGCGTCGCACTCGGAGCGCCCCACCGCCATCTTTCTCGCGAGAGGAGGCAGGGCGTTACGCCAGCTATAGACTAAAACATTTCCAAATCTAGTATCACTTCATAAATTCTACCCGCAGTGCTATGCAGACCGTTGCCCCCGCTGTGGAAACTCGCCCACGACCTTCCATGTCTCGATCGAGTGCACTGCGAACATCTTTCCTCCCTAACCTGCTTTCCTTCACCCTTTACGTAACGAGGAGCTGTGGGATGATGCTCTCCGCGATGGACCTCCCGAGGTCCTGCGAGCTCTGATACAGTGGGCCCGACTCGTCGCTGGAGTCGTCCTATGGACCCGGACTAGGGGTTCCTCCCACGCCCTCCTTCTCCATGATTTTGTGAATAAAGATGTTTCTCTCTCTCCCTCACCTCCTCGCCACCGCAAGATAAGGGCGCGTGAGGGAGCGTCGCTTCCCTTCCCTAAGCCGGGCAAGCTACGCGGGCGCCGCTGTGCGATGTGGCAACGTTAAGGTTCGTAGATAGAGGGACATTAGGCGACGTGCGCTCATGGCGCCATCTTTCTGGTAATGCCGAAAACACAGCAGCGGTAAGTGGTAGGTATAAATAGCTTCCCGTTTGAACAATGCACAACGTTTTTGAAGGAGGAAGAAGAAGCCGCACCAATCGCCTGCGTTCTAAAATGCTCTCTCGGCTTTCAACCAGCCAGAAGTTTCACCTAAAAAATTATCGGCTATTTCGATTGGACCGACCTAGCAGAGGTGGTGGGCTTGCTGTCTTGATAGCAACTAAGTTTAGTCACAAAGCTACGATCTCTTATCGTTGTGTGACTCCAGATTGTGAAATTTTGATAGTAGACATAATATTACCAGACGCTTCTCCCTTGTCGTTTGTAAATGCGTATTTCCCAACCAGGGTGCAAGACACACGAAGTCTAGACGATATGTTCTCTGTCTGCAGAAAGGATATATTAATCACTGGAGACTTCAATTCACATCATGTGGCCTGGGGTTTTAAAACAGATTTAAGCGGAAAACAATTGTGGGAATGGGCTATTGACAAGAATTTATCTTGTTTAAATTCGCAATCTGCTACTTTTGTCCGAGGTCTCTCTAAATCTGTAATTGACTTGACATTTTCAAGCTCATCTCTAAATATATGTTCGTGGCAAACTTTAGACTGTGCTACTAACAGTGACCACTTGCCTATTAGTTTTGTACTGAACTTTCCAAGAATACATGTCGCCGAAAAGGCCCGCTCATTCCTCAACCATAAAAAAATAGAAAAAGACTTGAGGGCTACTTTTGATCACCGCAAGGACATACAAGGTGACATTAGGGCTATGAGTCTGTGTGCAGTGTTAAAAAGATCAGTAAAAGACGCAACGTTTAAATTAGACTCGGCCACAAGAGGTTCTTTTATTCCATGGTGGACTGAAGAGTGCACGAGGAGCTATAGAAAACGGAAAGCTGCATGGAAACAACTGCTGGTCAACCAATGTCCAAAAAATTGGTGTGATTATAAATTCGCAGCAGCAGACTTCAAACGCACAGTAAGTACAGCAAAAGATGGTTATAATATGAAACGACATGAGTATCTTTCTAGGGCTAAAAACAAAAAAGCGCTCTTCAGATTTTTAAGATCTCAAAAGATGTTACCACCCGCTGAAAATATTGACTCTTTTGTTCTTTCCCCCCGTGAGCTCTCTGATTTAGTAGAAAATATTGCGAAAGGGCTCCAAGATAGATTTGTGTCAACTCTACCACTGCACATTGTGAACCCATTGGCAGGCGAGGATTTCGAGGAGGTTACTTTAGATGAGCTGGCAGAGATAATAAAGCACTTATCTCTTTCGGCACCTGGGCCAGACGGGGTAACAAATTCAATGATAAAAGTAATATTTGAGATTTGTCCAACTGAAGTACTTAATCTGGTGAATTTTTCTTTGACAAAAGCTTTGATACCTGCGGAATGGAAACTGTCTAAAGTGATTCCACTTCTTAAAAAGCAGGAAAAAGGATTCGCCTTGGACAATGTAAGGCCGGTATCAATCACGTCAAATCTGGTTAAGCTAATTGAAAGAGTTTTGAGTACCCGGGTAATGAAATATATTAATAATAACGCAATATTAAACCCCAGTCAAATTGGTTTTAGATCCGGTTGCTCAATATGGTGTGCGCATGTTGATTTAGAGAGCCGAATACAACTGGCGTCGGCGCCAATACTGTGCTTTAGTTACTTTAGATTTGGCTAAAGCGTACGATAGGGTTGAGCATTCAATTTTATTAAAACAGATGGAATATCACCACTTTCCCAACTACATCACTGCGTGGGTGTCGGAGTTTTTAAGAGGGAAAGAATATTACTGCTTTAAAGATGGGTACTCATCGAATAGATATAAGCAGACACGTGGCGTACCACAGGGGGCGGTCCTGTCGCCAGTTTTATTTAACAGTTTCTTAAGCTCCATTCCATCAACTAAGGATATTCAGTTATATGTGTACGCGGACGATATTGCTTTCTTGGCAAGTAATACCAACCTTCAATCATTATACCAGAATCTACAAAATTATCTCAATATGATAGAAAGATGGCTTAAAAATATTCATATGACCCTGAACGTAAAGAAAAGTGTGCTCCTTGCATTCTCTTTTCTGCAGCCTATCAACATCTCGTTAATGTACAGTAATGAGCTCATTCCGCAGGCAAATTCCCTTAAATATTTGGGCATCATATATAATGACACATTAAATTGGAGAAGTCACATTGATGATGTGTACTCCAAGGCAACACGGGCCATGGGGTGGCTACGGAAGCTTGCAAACCGTAAAGCGGGTTTGAGAAGAGATGTGCTAATAATGAAACTTTATGTGCGGCCCATCATGGAATTCGGATGTGTATTATTTTCTGGCAGCGCAGCCTATAAAATGAGACCCCTAATACTGCTGGAAAGAGAAGCGTTGCGTTTGTGTCTGGGTCTACCAAAGTTTGTTGCAAATAACGTGTTGTATATGGAAGCTCGCCTACCTTCTCTGCTAAATAGGTTTAAAATTCTTACTGTGCAAGCATTCTTAAAGATATACAGTTCACACCAAAGACTCTCATTTCACGCTTTCATTCAAGAACCGACTTTATTTTTCGAAACCCATTGGTCGCGACTACACACCCCGCAAATAGTATTTGCACAAGCGCTACTAAAGCAACTGAATGTAAAAATTAGGCATATTGGTCCAATACACAACCTACAGTCAATGCTTAGCATACAATTCGATGATATATTTCCTCATAACGCGAAACAATTGGCATATAGGTATTTAAATGACCAGTTAGCAGATTATCTAGCCCACCTAGAGATAAGCAATATCATAGCGACTGATGCATCTGTGTCAAAAGAAAAGGCTGGGGTTGGCATCTTCTCTCCTTCTTTGGACTGGTCCTTTTCGATTCAACTCCCAGATTATACCCCGGTATTCATGGCAGAATTATTGGCCATTGTTCTTGCTTTACGCAAATTACCCTCAAGCGAATCATTAGCAGTTATCATTACATATTCGTTATCAGTTTGTAATGCACTTTCTCCGGCAGTAAATTCAGAGCTGATGAATACGTTTCGGCATTTAGTACCGAAAAACGTAAAAAAACTGCATTTGCTATGGGTATCAGGCCACCGCGGATTATATTTGAACGAAATGGCGGACTCTTTAGCAGCAGTATCCCTGGGTGGGCCCACCATCCCAGTTTTGCCAGATACGGCTTACGTAACCGCGCTAAGGTTCCGAAATGCTTGCCTGCAATGTGGAAAAGGTAATTTGGATAAATTCAAATATTTCGAGCATTTGAGCTATTGCTGGAATAAACAGTGGTGTGTATCTCGCCAGTTAGAGGTCACTTATACCAGATTGCGCTGTGCTGTTCCACAACTAAATTATTACCTTAATAAAGCTCAGCTCAAGGCGTCACCGCTATGCATTTGGTGCAACGAAATTGAAACAATTGAACATTTCTTTTTATTCTGTCATCGTTATTCTTACCAGAGAAAAAGATTTTTAGTAGCCCCATTACAAAAGCTAGGAATACAAGTAAATTTACCAGTAATTTTTTCACTTGGCGGAACTTCATTTGGTTACTGCCACAGGGATCTATGCTCCGCTGTGTTTGAGTACATCAACGCAACTAAAAGATTACCATGCTAGTGAACCACTACCTTTTCAGATCTTTAGTTTATAATTCGTAGTTATGTCTTTCAAAAACAAAAGATGGTTTGACCGCTTGCTCAGAACACATTTTTGTTTTTTGGTAGTATTATTTTAAGCTACTTTTTCAGATTGGCTTCATCTTCAGTTTAGTTTCATTTAAGTATCCTGCCGCCCGGTTCTTGTCCCATCCCCCTTTGTGGGTAAACGCCATCCATCAGAGGTCATCAGCATCAGCATCTGCTCTCAGCTGGTAACAGCGTATCGGTCAATGGCCGAGGATTATCGACTCCGTTTCATGATGAAGACTCAAGCTATAAAGTCGTCCTGCCACGTCTTTCAACTGGTAACGACGTTTTGAATTCCGTTTTCCTTCATGCCGACTTGAGTGGTAGGCCGTACCGTGCCCCAGACTTTTGTGACGCGCTGCTTAAAGTGGTGAGCACAGCCGACATAATAGGAGTTGGCCAGTGTCAAATGAGCCATGTATGGATGGTTACGTGTGCAAGCAGCATGGCGAAACAGAAACTCGTCACTTGTGGTGAGCTCCGTGTAAAAGGGCTGAAGTGCATGGTACTAGATCCGCAGACCAAGAATATTAGGCTGAAACTTCTTTGGCTTCCGCCTCATCTTGAATCGCGACATGTTGAAGAGGCGTTCCAAGCTTACGGCGTTGTGAAGTCCGTTGAAAGAGAGGCATGGAGATGTGCAAGAATGTAACAATGGATGACAACAAATAGGGACGTTGCCTTGGAGCTCAAGGACACTATCACTGTGAACTCAATACCACACCTTATGTCAATCTATGGCCACCAATGCCTCCTACTAATTCCCGGTGGGCCTCCACTGTGTCTTCGGTGCAAGCGAGTGGGGCATGTACGTCGACAGTGAAAAACACCGAGGTGCTTGCAGTACCAGCGTTTTCCTCACTTGTCGGATGCCTGCGTGCTGACTTATGCCAACAAACTCCGTTCTGGCCAAGGCGCAGAAGAGCAACATCTGGATCATCTTATGGATGTCACTGAGGTAGTTGATGCGACAGGAGAAACAGCGGGAGGAGCAGATGGTGCCTTAAAAGAAGCTGAACACTTGTCCATGGATACCCTTGGCACGCAAAATAACACCGCTAATGACGCCAGTGAAAGCATAAATTAATGCAATGCTGCAGAAGAACACCACTTGGAAGACCTTAAAGCCAAGCCTCCTCACAATGAGGAACAAGAAGGAATGAATAGCGGTCAGACAAGGAAGCGTCAGGCACCGGTCACCGATGAAGCAACAACGAGTGCGCCAGACACGACAGAGCAAGTGTCTTCATGTGATCCACGTGTCACCTTCTTTGGGTACCAAGAGACGCGCCGTCTATGCCAGCGTACCCAGGAAAGTGCTCCTAAAGAGTGCAAAGGTGGTAAAGCCACAGGTTGCCCTGTGGCTAAAGTTAACCTACAAAAGTTCTAAGATAGCAAAATGGCTACCGCGCTAACGTTTACCATGTGTGTAGCGACACTGAACGTACGTGGCTTGAGGAATGTAAGACGTCAGTGGCAGTTGCGCCACGTGCTTGAGCAGTACAACATTGACGTACTTGCAGTGCAAGAGACGAAGATTTCCGCTGCTCGTGACGCCGTTCTTGCACTGTAAGTTCACCGAGATTACAATTTATACATCGGCCTAGCACGTGGTGCATCCGATGGATGCTTTTTATTAGTTAGGAAACACTTGAATCATATTTTGACGTCACTGCATGCTGATGGGAAAGGACGCCTCATTTGTGGCGACTTATCTTTCCATTCCCATAATTGGAGGTTTATCTGTGTCTATGCTCCCTCCAAAGTGAATGAAAGGAATTCTTTCTTTCCTCTCTTTAACTTCGCTGCTAAACACTGACAGAACTTTGATAGTTTTTGGAGACTTTAATAGTGTTTGTGACGCGAGAGATCATTCATATATAAAATATCGTTATGATGTAAGTGCAGCCTTACTGCAGAAACTATTGAATGACCACAGTTTAATAGATGTGGGAGCGCATGTACCTTCCTCGGTGAGGTTCACGCACTTTCAAGGCATTTCTCATGCTCGGCTTGACCGTGTATATGTATCTCTAAGCTTATGGTCTCACATTGATAATTATGCTGCAAAGCCCATAATTTTTACATACCATTGCTTGGTCACTGTTTCTTGGGGTCCTGAAAATTTTCGTAAAACCCCTCTAAACTGGGACCTATGGAAGCTTAACGTACAGTTGTTGCGCGAAGATTGTTTTGTTAAAATAGTAAAAAAAATGGTACAAGAGGTAACACAGTGTCGACAGCTGCCTATTTTCGTTCAATGGGAAAGGTTCAAAGAAAGAGTCAAGTATCAGGCAATTAGTATTTCATGCGAAATAGCGCAAAGAAAAAAAGCTGAAAAACGCTATCTTTATGATTTACTTCATAAGCTCCATACTTTTGAAAGTCAACAGCTGGGCTTGTACGGGGACGAGATAAATGTGATTCAAGCACAGATACAAAAACATGATACAGATTTATACAAAGGAGCAAAGACTCGTTCCCGTGTTACTCATTTCACTGAAGAGGAACCCACTAAAAAATTCCTCGGGGTTGAAAAGAGATATGCACTTTCTAGACAGATACTGCAAATTGAGTCGCGGGGTTCTCTTTGCACAGAGACATGTGAAATAAGAGCCGCATTTGAAGATTATTACAAATGTTTGTTCACAGCAGCTGAGCTTCAGGAGAATTTTGAGGAAAAAGCTAACCACTTCATTGCCCTTGTGCCTCAGTTACAAGATGATGATAGACTCACTGTAGATGGGCCAATAACCAGAGAGGAAATTAGATTTGCAACAACAACGTTGCAGAAAAACAAAACTCCTGGCCCAGATGGCCTTAGTGGCAAATTTTGCATAGCTTTTCAGGAACTTCTAATACCTTTCCTTGAGCAACTTTTTAAAGAGGCTTATGACCGTGGTGAACTTCCTCCTTGTTTCTATCAGGGCCATACAACATTAATCCCGAAAAAGTGTTTATCCTAACGCATTAAAGAGAGTTAATGAATATAGGCCTATATCGTTATGTAACGTTGACTACAAAATATTTGCTAAATTGTTGACAAATCGGCTACAGACAGTGATTACTAAATGTGTAGGTGACCACCAAACATGTGAAATTCGTGGTCGCTATATACAGACAAACATTCATATTGCACGTTCAGTTCTTGAGTGTATTGATGGTAGCATGGACCAAGTAGCCCTCCTTCAAATAGACCTTGCAAAAGCATTTGATAAGGTACAGCATGCTTTTTTGTTCCGGCTCCTAAGACACCCGAAGTTGGGTGATGTACTATACAACGGTATCTCACTCTGTTATAAGAAGTGCACAACTAGGCTAATTGTAAATTGCACACTTTCCAATATAATAGAGTTAAATTCATCAGTACGTCAGGGATGTCCGCTGTCACCTTTGCTTATTGCAATTTATCTGGAACCATTATGTTTAAATGTGCTTCTAAAGTCTAGCATAAGAGGCTACCGATATGATGCTGAAGAAGTTAAAGTTCTAGCTTATGCAGATGACATTGCCTTCTTTTGCGCTGATAAACAATAAACCCAGCGTTCAAGAAGCAGTCAACACTACTTTACGTTTTTGTGAAGTCGCTGGCGCCAGCATAAATTTTGATAAAAGTAGTTGATTCTGGCTAGGCATGTGGGCCCAAACTCCTTCGGTCTTCGCAAATATTCATTGGAATGCGACTCTTATGAAATACCTTGGTGTGCTTCTCGATAACAATTGTAACAGCGGCCTACACTGGACCGCTGCGACGATCCATCGAAAGGTGGCTACATGGCATGGACGGGAGCTTTCCATTTTTGCTAGAGCGAAAGCGTGCAATATATTCCTTGCATCAAAGCTTATTTATATTCTGCAGGTGTTGCATTGCTCTCGGGTACACATTCAAGCCTTTCATAGAATATTTGCCTGCTTTATTTGGAGCTCTTCCTGGAAACCCATGAGAGGAGACAATCTTTTTCTTCCACTTGAAAAGGGTGGCCTTGGCCTTGTGTATTTGCTCGTGTGACAGTTGGTGTTGCGATTTTTTTACCTCAAGGATGTGTGCCACCCATTTCTCTTAGCGGTTCTCCGTAACCGTCTATCTAACCACCTTCATTTTACTCATGTCGCAACAAGCGTTGCTAAGGAATTGCCGTTGCGGGGATTCCTAAAATAAATTGTTGATATTGTCAGTTTTTTGAAAGCCAGGTTTACCTTAGAGTATTTGTATACTATTGACAGAACAAATTTAACCGCTGCACTTGTGAATAACCTTTTCCTCGAACATGTTTATCGAAAGCCATATTCGCTTCTGCCTGATCACGATGTATTATTTCGTGTACGTAGAATGTGTGTATCTCCTTCAGCGAAAACATTTTTCTTTAAACTGCACACTTCCACGCTGCCAGTGAAAATCTGGCTGAATGAAAAATCAATATACGTACCCTGGACAGTGAATTGTAGATTCTGCCGCCAATCTGAGACTATAGAGCATTGTTTTATTCATTGTCGTGACGCTTTTTATTTTTGGGACATTCTAAAAAGAACGTTAAGAAAAGAACTTTCAATCACAGCTCATGGTATTAGGTTCTTTCCGTTCAAAAAGAGTCTGACTGATAATACTCCTTACGACCTGTTTATTGTTTGTGTTGTTGGGACTTTATTCATTATGAAAAAGTCGCATGATCGATAGACACGCCGAGCCACCACAGTCGACGAGATTTGTCTTCCGAGAAGCAGCTGCTCAAATGCGCAGTGTTGTCGAGACTTTTGACCCCGTTCCGTTCCGGAGTGGCTTCCCGTTCTTGACGCTTGTGTGTGTTCCCCTGACTTCTGATGAAGTATGTTGTGTGTGCTTTACTGGTGATATGTTCATTCATTAAAGAAAAAAAAATTTTTTAGGGTGGTCTAGTGGTTAACGCCTCGCTTTCACGACGCAGGGGTCGGACGTTCGATGCCGCGCGCCGGAGTGTTTTGTTTTTGTGGATTTTATTCTTGCGTTTTCACATTTTAGATAGGTACACATATACGGTGCATGACGCCGACGCCAAAATCCAGCCGAAAGTGTTCATGTAATTGCTATCGCAAGAAAACAACAACAAACCAAAGAAATAACGCCACGGGTGAAAAGCGAGAAAATGGGAGGTTGGTGTAATATACTTGGCAGGCTCGAGTGAGAGCCTCCTTTTTTTGGTTACTTCAGACAATCGACGTTGAACACGGAGTTCACAGAATGAACCACAATGAAGTGGGGAGAGGAGAACACTTAGCGTTGGGGACGGGGACCGGCCCCGTCCCCCCTTGCACCCCTCGACACCACTACTGGGTGGTGGTGGTGGTGAAAACATTTAATAACCATTAAATGGTTACAGAGAGGTGATTGGTTTGGGGCCTTATTGGCCTCCTACCCTCACAGCACTAGGTGGAACCCCTATTCCGGGGCTCCATTGGCAAGCAACGCCGCCCGCGCCCGTTGAACCAGAGCCTCTTGGGCCTTCAGGTCTTGACAGCCGAGCAGGGCCGCCTCCCAGTCCTCTCTCGTGGGATTGGGGTTGGGGGGGGGGATAGATGGATTAGACTGGCACGCCCAGACGATGTGAAAGGTGTCAGCCACCTCACCACAGAACTGGCACGTGCCATCAAAGGATGAATTGAAATGTTTTAGCACCGCCGGGCACAGTACAGTATTGGTAAACAGTTTTAAAAGGAGGCGCTCGTCAGCGCGATGCAGTCCCTTACAAGGGTATGGATAGCTCCAGTGCTCTTCCTTGTAGTAATTGGTAATATCTTCGAATGAAAGAGCCGAATTGTCTGATTGCGAGTAGGCTTCCAAAGACAGGGAGATAGCCCGGGAAGAGAGTGCGCGGGCGGCCTGATCGGCCTGTTCGTTACAACTGAGTCCTTGGTGACCGGGTGCCCAAACCAGATTTCGCGGAGTTGGATTAACGTATCGGCAGCTAGGTTCCAGTATGCGCTGAGCAAGCGGTGAAGCCCACCCTAGCTGATAGTTCCAACAGGCCCCTCGTGAGTCGGTGATGATATGTTTAGAAGAGGGATAGGTGAGAGCCAGAGCAATGGCAATCTCCTCCGCGTGTGTTCCGCTGTAGGCTTTGAAAGTGAGCCCGTTTACGGTGTTTGCGTTGTGTATGACTGCGGCAGTATACCACCCCCCATGGTGCGGGCCGGCAACGTCCACGTAGCACACGTGTTCCTCTTGACCAAAGTGTCGCTGCAACGCTACCGCGCGCGCCTGGCGGCGACCACTGTGGTTTTCTTTGGACATGTTGCGGGGAAGGGGTGGGATCCGGAGGGCGCGTCTCCAAGGTTCTGGCACTCTCACCCTTTCCTCAATATAGTAATCGTGTTTGATGTGCATTCGGTCCAAGAATCGGCGACCGGAATGGGTCTGTGCAAGGCGCGTCAATTGGTTAACGAGGTGGGCTTCTCGAAGTTCCCGGAAGGTATTCACCACACCTAGGGCCAGAAGTCTCTGGTTGGACGTGGTGATAGGGAGGTCGAGAGCCCGCTTGATAACTTTACGGTGGATTACCTCGAGTTGATCATCCTCGTGTTTGCGTAGGTGCAAGTAGGGAGTCGAGTAGAGTATTCTACTCGTTACGAAAGCATGGGCAAGCCGCATTGCATCCCTGCTTCGTAATCCGCCCCGCTTGTTGTAGACCCGGCGGACCATACGGCCCACCTGGTCTCCCACCGTGCGAAGTTTGGCTATTGTGGTGTAGGCCTTGCGTTGGTGGTGTATGAAGAGGCCAAGGACGCGGATCTCCTTGGCCTCACGGATCGGTCCCGAGGGAAGACTGATATGGATCAAAGTTGTGTCCTGAGGGGAGGGACGTACGTGCACAAATTCTGACTTAGCCGATGCACACTGGAGTCCGCAGTAGGTTGCGTAGTCGTCGACTACAGTCGCTGCTGCTTGCAGGCATGACTCCATGTGACCCAGGTTACCTTGCGTGGCCCAAATCGTGATATCATCCGCGTAAAGAGCGTGATGTATCCCTGGTAAAGAAGCCACTTTGGGGGGAAGATGAAGCATGGCTATATTAAATAGGAGGGGTGAGAGGACCGCGCCTTGAGGAGTTCCCCTCGAGCCGACGACGTAAGGCCCATGTTCCTCATCTTGTATGCGTATGTAGGCTTGTCGGTCTGTAAAAAACTGTCTAACATAATTGAATGTTTTATAGCCACAGTTGGTCTGACTGAGGTGGTCAAGGATTACCTCATGCTTCACGTTGTCGAATGCCCCTTTAAGATCCTAGGCCAGGACTACCTTGTCATTGTGGGGGCATTCAACAGGATCTAATATGTCATGGTGGAGCTGTAGAAGTATATCCTGGGCTGGCTTCTGAGGGCGGAATCTAAACATGGTGTCCGCAAAAGTGTGCTGTGTTTCTAGAAACTCGGAGAGTCTGTCGCGCACCATCGTTTCCATCAGCTGGCCGACACAAGACGTGAGGGAGATGGGGCGAGGGTTCTCCACGTCAATAGGTTTACCTGCCTTCGGGATGAAGGTCACGAGAGCTGATTTCCATTCAAGAGGGAGAGGAGTTTCTCCGTCACAAATGCTATTGATGTATTTGAGGAGCGTGGCGTAGGCTGCGTCGGGAAGATTGGCCAACAGTTTGACCGTAACCTGGTCACGCCCTGGTGCAGTGCCCTGCTTCTTCTTGCCTAAGGCCGCCTGGAGGTCGTGGAGCTGGAACGGGGTGTCCAACTGCGTGTTCTTTTTGCCTGCGTAGGAGTATGCGGCCGTCCGGGGGTCCTTGGTGGTGCACAGGTATCGGTCCCTGAGCGTGTTTGCCAGCTGTGTTGTCGTTCCTGTAAAGTTGTGCATGACCTTATGTAAGTGACGTTGAGTTTCCGTGCGTGTTTGTGTTGGATAGATGAGAGCGCGAAACAGGCGCCACGTGTTGCGACCAGACATCTGGCGTGCAGCCGTGTTGCACCTGTCCACCCAGTTAGTGTCGGCTAGTTGAGCAGCATATTCCGCAGCTTGCTCCGTGAGTTCTAGGATGCGTTTCTTGAAGCTTCTGCTATGTTTTTGTTTTTCCCATCGTTTGGTGAGGCTGCGGCGGGCCTGCCAAAGATGGAGGAGGTGGTTGTCCACGTCCGTTTGAGTTTCCGTGAGCTGTATCAGCTGTTCGTGTTGTTTCAGTGTAGACGTCAGTGATTTAGACCAGGTGTCGTATCACGACTGGAGAGGGTCTACAGTAGGTAGAGTGGTGCGGAAAGTTGTCCAGTCTGGGATACGAGCTTGTGTAAGTGGGCGTTTTAAGGGACGCATGTACACGGTTGTGTTTAATACACAATGATCACTACCGAGAGTGTCCTGTGTGTTCAGCCAGTCGGCATGGCGTATGTTGCGTGTAATTGTGAGGTCCGGGCAAGTATCTCGTTGAACAGAGTTGCCTACACGTGTTGGGCTGGCGGGATCAGTGTGGAGGGTGAGTCCAAGTGTAGAAAGAAGTTCCGCAAGCTTCCTTCCACGCGTGTCCTCTCGTAGGTAACGCCATAACCTGCTTGGGGCATTGAAGTCGCCGACGATCAGGAGGGGGTCCCGTCCTGCCACCTGCATAGCTTGTGTGAAAGTTGCGCTGAACGTGACGTTCTTAAGCTTTGGGGGACACTAAATGTTTAAAATATGAACAGGTGGGTCAGATCGCCTTATAGGCAGCACCGACACCATCGTGTATGGGAAAGGCGGTGTTGTGGGGAGTGTGACCTCCTGGGCGGTATATTGCTTGTGAACAAGTATACATGTCTCCGGGTTGTGTTGAAATGTAGTGTAATTTGTGAGTTTGACGTCCGTGCCGGGTTCCTGAAGGGCAACCACGGCAACGAGGAACTCAAAGGTCTCAAGGTAGAGGCGGAAATGAGCCCGCTTCTTGTGGTTCTTGAGACCTCTGCAGTTCCACTGTGTTAGTAACAACGGCTGAGTTGCTCTGGCTCGCGACCTAGGGTTGGAGGCCATGTTCGGAGATAGAGGGTGGGGTTGTGTTGTTAAAATTACTGAGTTCACTAGCACACTGTGCTGACGTACTGGAGTCTTCAGAAAAGTCCGACTCATCTAGAGTCACTCTGTTAAATTTTGAGGGGCGATTAACGTCCCTAATTGGCCCTACGCGCTTGAGGACGCGTGGATTGTCTTGTATCCACTTTTGGATAATGTGAGTTACTGTTTGTGTCACCTGTGCGATGACAGTCTCCATATGACGCGCGATGGTGTCGTGGATAATTTTGGGGAGGTCGGCCAATTGTGTTTCTATTGCATTCACCTGGGTCTCCAGGGCCGCGACGCGACTCTCTACAGTAGTAGGAATCTCCCTGTCTGTTATATTTTCCTCTTCGTCGCTCAACGAGGGCTTAGTAGTGAGATTGGTTCTGAGCGAGTCAAGTTCGCTGGCTAGTTTTTCATTCTGAGATCGCAAAAGGGCGAGCTCATGCCTGAGTTTCTGTGTTTCGGTAGTGCTTGTGGCAGAAGAAGGTGGAGAGGAGAGACAGGAGGGGAGGAGGCGACTTTCACCCAACTGCCTACCTTGGGTTGGTTGCGTGCAGCGTGTCCAGGTGGAGCGCCGAAAGCTGGAGATTCCGCCGCGCCAGGTGGTAGCGTTGCCGTTGCTGCTTTGCCAGGAATTGGCACTTTGCCAGTTGACCGGCGCTTTGGTTTTGTTTGTGTCCCCGATGTCCTGGACCCTGGTTGCTGAAGCCTGATGAATTTTTCAGTGCATTCGCGGGAGGTGGTGAGGTGCGGACCCCCGAAAACTATGCACGTTGGGTTGCATTCGTTGGGGGCCATCCCCTCAGGACCAGCGCCCACGTTTTGGCCACAAAGGCTGCATCTTTCGGTGACCGGGTTGGGACAGATATCCGCCCGGTGCCCCAGTGCGCCACAGCGGTAGCACGCTGGCACTGTCTTCTTGTACTCCCTGACGGGAGTCAGTTCTGCGTTATAGTGGACGAAACGCGGAACCTTCCTTCCCGCGAAAGTCAACACAGCTACGTTGGAGTTCCCCAGCTTGCGCGCATAGACTAGTTCACCGCCACGCCACTGCACACTATGTTTCAGAGACGCACTGGTTTCGAGGTTGTGCGCAGAAATGACGCCGCGACACACATCACCGGTGAGCTTGAGGTGACCGCGAAGTGGCAGCGGTCCTTTGCTGGTGTTGATTTGAAAGTCCAACAGCAGTTTCTGAACCACCTCGTTATTCTGCGTGCCACAGATGATGATGTTTTGCTCCCAATTGGGAGAAATGGTGATGTCATTCATGTGCTGCCTTCCGATGAGTTGGGAAACGGCAGCGCCGAGGTCACCTTGTTGAAACGCTGCCTTGAGGGCTACTGCAATGCGTGGCTTGAGCACGATCACGTATAGTCGCCAGGATTCATCCTGACCGTTGGTTTCGGCGTCCACTTGGAGACTGGTGAAGTCTTTCGTGGAGCTTTAGGAGATGGAGCGCGAGCGTCTCCAGTGGCTGAATTGTTGAGAGGAGTTTTCAGTGCAGACGCTCCTTCCGCGTTTCTTCGGTGGCGACGCCGACCCTCGACGAGTTGAAAAATGTCAGCTTGCTCCACCGAAATGGTGGATGGGCCGTCGTCTGATGGATTTGTCGGGATATACGACCACGACAGAGTCGTAGGGTCGTAGCCACGTTGTTCAGGCAGCGCCATGTTGAGGAGTTGACCGAGCGGCGTCTCCGCATCCAGCAGCGGCGGAGCCGCCGCCGTGAGGCTTAGCTCGTTCGCTACGTTGTGATGCAAAGTTGCTCGAAGTGGCCGAAAATTGGGCGTACCTGGGTAAGACTGGTGTCTCCAGAATCTTGCTGACTTGGCAGATGCAGTCACACAAGTTTTAGAGCAGCCACATTGAAAAGAGCAAGGTTCCAGCCGAAAATCGACGGAGCCGATGAGCGTCGCGTCCGATCACTTCGCGAAGCGCCCGCGTCCCACCGACAGTGAACGTAGTTCCACAATAGCGCTCGTATTTTCAGCGTGAAACATTAAAATTCATCGTTCATTTTCTACGTGGAGCTATTCGAGACCGGACGCAGCTCGCACGATGAAGACACTCCCCACTACTGGGCATGGCGCAGCGCTTTTGGGTGAGTGAAGGGGGTGTAAAAAAAAAGGTGAAAGAAGGAAAGAAAATTGTGGGTTGGACGCCCGTCCGTTCATAGAGTTAAATACAAGTATTATTGTACAAAACTCTATGCCTCCGTCGATCTGCTTGCTTCACGTGGAAGCAAAAAAAAATCCCTATAGTTGCTGACAACTTTCTCTTTCCCCCTGAATACAAATAAAATTCAGCAGATCTAGAGAAATTTTCTTAGATTCGGCAGCACTGATATGCTGTCAAAACCACTAACACCATCATGTTATATTATTCTCAAGGACATATACACACAACGCCATTTATTGAGCAAGTCATAATCTAGAGGTGGCTACTATGGCCTTCGAGGCCATGTTAGGGTGTATGTATATGTGTAGTAGGTAGCCACCCTAGCCATGTGGCTACATACTTCATATAGAAGAGGGAACGACCCACGGTCTAAGGAGCTTCACCCCTAAAAGTCATCCATGTCATATGCAGATGTTCTCAACAGAAGAAATTCAAGTTTTAAGACGCAACCGAGCCTTCCTCTAGCAATAGTGCCAAGAATATTCTAGGCATATTGTACTGTAGCGTAAGTGAACCCCGTCTCTCTCAGTTCACATGTACACACAGCTTACCTCTTTATCGCCGACCACTGGTAGGTTACGTGGTAGGCTTTGGTAATTATTCCTTGGCGAAATTTCGCTGCCTTCATAAAGAGCTAGGGCAAAGCGTGGCGGACAGAAAATTTGCGCACACTATGTGATCTTGAGCATCGAACTAGAAATCAACACTAGAAAGTATTTCTGTATTCCGACCGACTTCACTTGCCATCACAAAAAGAAGATTAAAAATATTGTTTAAAGATAATTAATTAATTGATGAAAACTAAAAAAAAAATATCAGAAAGTTATCATCACCAGGCAGCGACTTTTAGGTAAAACTGACGAGATTCAGGACGCGTCCTGGCGACTTCACCAAAAAAGGTTAATTACACTGCAATGCATAGGAGGTCCCATCATCTCGGCCGGCATGTCATACTCACGCAATCAACCTCGCTTTCTTCCATGGGCGTCGGCAAAAGGGGCACCTGCCCCCCCCCCCCCCCCTCTCATGCCTCACCAGACTTGCCCCCACCTAAGATATACCAGTGCTTTCCACTGTCCCCGCCGCGTTGCAATACCGGTTTGCCCCCCCCATCCCTCTCCCCGAAAAAAATCCTGCCGACAACCATGCCCGCAAGGGCCAGGAAAGTGAAGTATGTACGGGGGGGGGGGGGGGGGGGTGAATGAAGAAAAAAGGGGCTGGACAGCATCTCTAACAGTGGTCCTGCCTGTTTCTCTGGAGTATTTGTTCTCTAGTCATATGGAAGCATTCCATCAGTACTTACTAACACAGTTCAAAGACAGCTTGCCAGCAAACACTGCCATTTGAAAGGAAACATTGCCATACATACACACCATTGCAGCAAGAGATTTGATGTTACATTCCAACAATATGTCGATGCCGATCTACAATGAAATATAACTTTTTATTTCACGGTCATGTTTTAAAGCAAGGTGAGCACATGGGGTGCGTCACGGTGACATAAACCAGTCAGGCTTGTGTACGTCACGAACATATTAAATAAGAAAAAAAAGAAGGTATTGCTGGGTCCTGGCAGCCGAGGCACATCAACCGTCAAAGCTTGGACCAATGACTTGGACCATCTCCCGTTAAAGGGAAACATAGTAGATTCGAAGGAGCGGGCGCAAACGCTTACACTGGCGGCGACGTTGACGCTGGTGCTCATCAAGCGAAAGCCAAATAAAAATCACAGCTTTTTTCATATAGCATTAATCAGTTCACTACCTTGATTGCAACGCAATACCGGCACTTGGGCACTAAACTTACACCTACTCTATCGTGGTTCGACCGTATTAAAACAATATCGTCCAACGCTTCCAGGTCACTTGGTTTCTTAAGACGTAATTTGAAAGCTACACCTTCAAGCATTCACAAATTATCATACTTGGCTCTGGTTCGCCCTCAACTAGAATATGCCTGTTCGATCAGGTCTCCCCATCAAAAATACTTAATTGACACATTGGGAAACATTCAGAATAGGGCAAGCCGCTTCATCGCCAATAACTACAGTCCCCATTCCAGTATATCGTATATAAAACAGAAACGTTCACTTTCTTGAACATCCGTCGTGACATTGCCTTGATTTCATTCTTTCATAAAATCACACACTCCTCCCAAATCAACGTTACAGGTCTGCACAAACCATATCTCACCTCACATAGATTGCACAATCATCTCAGCTATCCCCGTATGTACGGCTCTACAAATGCGTTCAACAAGTCGGCACTTCCACGTGCCAGTATTCTCTGGAATAGTTTGCCTGACTGCATTGCTGCCAAGACAAACCATGAAATATTCCGTCATATGTTATCGAGATACTTCACAAAATTCACCGAGTAGATGCCTTTCCCTAGCGCAAGGATGAATTTCGGGAACTTTTTCGCCCTACACCATCATCAAAGCAAATTTATCGTATGCTACGTCAGATGAGCTAGTTCTGACTGGCAGTTATCCCACCTATCGCTTTTTTTTTCTTTCTTCGCGCAGTGAATTCACACCGCTGTATTGCTGCTATGAAATGTATCGTTTTTTTTATCTTCTTCGTGCATGGTATTAGTTTTTATTTTGTAAAACATGAACTCGTTTTAAGATTGTTGCAGCTGTGACATGTAACCGCTCCGTTCTTGTGCTCAATAAACGCACACTTTCGCTGACTGTTTGCATGAGTGCGTCATCTTTACATGTGCATACTTATCTATAATGCTTTCTGTTTATTATATTGCAATTGTATCTTTTCTTATGTGTTTTTTGCCAACTCCATATGTGTGTGTACCTGTATCTAGTTACTCAATGCCCCCGTCGCTGGGGCCTGTAAGGTACCTTGAAATGAAAATAAAATTTCCACGGAGTGCATGATGACGAGTCGGGCAAAGCGTCTGTCCAACTGTGCGTCCGTCCCTGCGTTCATCCGTCCATCCAATTATGCGTCCATCCATGCATCTGTCTGTCTGTCCGTACATTCATCTGATTGATTGATTTGTGGGGTTTAACGTCCCAAAACCACCACATGATTATGAGAGACGCCGTAGTGGGGGGCTCCGGAAATTTAGACCATCTGGGCTTCTTTAACGTGCACTCAAATCTGAGTACACGGGCCCACAACATTTCCGCCTCAATCGGAAATGCAGCCGCCACAGCCGCAATTTATCCCGCGATGTACGTTCATCTAGCGAACACTCCAAATACCGTCATCTCGCATCTCTTAATCCTATATTCAGCCTATAGAAGCACCGCCATCTAGCGGACATTCCAAGGATTAAACGAGAGGTGGCACACGCACACTTTCTTACGGCCTGCGTTTCGTGTCTATACCACCTATACTTCATGGATATATACTAGTTCACTATATTCATGGCACTGCGGCCAAACCCTCGCTAAACCTTCCTAAAACCAAGGAGATTACGCCCAGCAAGTTACCCTTTCTGGTCAGACAGTGCTCAAAGTGCGTCCTTCTGATACTAGTTTTATTGCGATAGCAATTATATTGACACTCTTGGCTGGATTACGCCGCCGGCGTCGGCGTCAATGTCATGCACCGCATATGTATACGTATATATATATAGGAAAACGCAAGAAAGAAAAAAAAAATCCGGAAGAGAGATTCTGGTGCGCAGAATCGAACGTGGGACTTTTGCATAGTGAATGCGAGGCGTTAACCACTAAGCCACCGAGAAGAACTTCTTTCAACGTTTAAACGGCAAGCTATTTATATCTACCCTTACCGCTGTTTGCGGGCATCTCGGGGAGGGGGAAGGAGAACTATCGTGTTTTCAGCATTATCCGCAAGATGGCGCAATGAGCACGCAGCGGCAGCGGCAGCTCACATCTCTCACGCGTTGTTGCGAAGGACGGCGACGCCAACACGGCCCCGGAGGCGCCACTGCTTTCAACTCCGCCGGGAAGGTCACCAGCCGTTTGGTAGCGTATGTTTATCAGCTCGCGACTGCTTCTGCGCAGAGCTGATAAGACGAGCGGACGAGACGACGGTGAGTTAAACAAGGTTTATGTACAGCATATTTACAGAGGCGTTACAATTTCGGCACTGGGGCCGACAGAGACTCGAAGAGCCGAGCTCTTCTCTCTAACACATAGGTCAGTCTTTCGCCTAAGACCGCTGCTCACACACATGTCGGCTCTCCGACATGGGGACTCCTCTCTCTAGGACTGCCGATCGCGACGCGCCGCAGGGCTTCTTTTATTTACACCGGGTCCAACCAAAATGTCCAATCAGAAGCGCCGCTGGTCGTCAGCGCAGATTCTTCCAATGGGGTTGCCGCGCCATGCGTCAGACCACCAGACACGAGAACGCCGGCTCGCTGTCACGTGCGCCGCTGACTCAATGCACGTGGGCGAGAGAGGCGCCGCGCGTGTTCACGCCGTTGAGATGTTCGCGTCAGGCAGACTGCGGGCTGGCCTTGACCCAGATTGCCTTTTTCAGAGGCACGGACGTTTGACGAGGACTCGCTGGCATAACAGCACCCCCGCCGCCAGACAATGCACCGGAAAGACGAGCTGCTTCCACGGGGCTCGGATGTCAGGTGCGCTCGTTCGCCAGGTCCCTCCAGGTTCGCCTCCAGGGCCATGGGGAGAATACAGCTCCAGACTGTTCCGGGAACACATCCCATTTTTGACGACGGATCCCAGCTCCACTGGCTTGTCGCCACAACTTGCTGGCCAACTTCGCTCGTCTCTTCTGACCATCTTCGGTTTCAGCACTTGTCGATGGTTCTGCAACTTGCTAAGAACGGTTCGACAACAGATAACACACGACACAAGCAAGTGCCCTCGGTCACCCGACAGAACACCAGACAAAGTATAGTACAACATATACCTATCTACGTGTTTATCGGAATTTTGTTCCCTCTACATCAAGAGGCACATGTGGGACAAAAGACTCTTAAAATGACAACTCAATTTTTTTTTCCCACGTACAACAACGTAACGAATTAGAATACCACAAAGTTGGCCCCTTGAGATCACTCTGAACGAGAGCGCTCAGCCCAGGTCGTGATGAGGTCAAAATTTTGCCCCGAATCGCCAGCCAGAAACCGAAAGGTTGAGAAGGTACTAACTAAACGCACTGCTCAATGCACCTGCATTAACGTTTAGCCTTCCTTTTTTTGTAGCGAACGTCAAAGTTGCGCTGTGGAGCAACATGCTCCACCTCAGTAACCGGCCACTTTTAGGCGACGATACCTATGCGGCACCAAGAGCGGCTCACACTTGCGACGTTCCACAGGAGAACAACGATACGGCTTGCTAGGGATTGGTTCCTCACAAGTTAGCTCTATTTCGTGTTCGATCACCGTCGTGTCTCCGGGACGGTCCGAGAACACGTATCCAAACTCGGAAACAATCCTGTTCAGGTCCTCCTCCTGGACTTCACTTAACCTAGGCTTTAGGTTCAACTCCTCCCAGATTACTTTCGATCCCCCTTCGAATATATCCCTAGAACTCCAAATTTCTGCTCCCTCTTCCTCTGAAGCATTCAACTGCTGATTGACGACTGCTTTCAAGTTGTAAATTTTGTCCGGCCGCCTTCCTAATTTCACTTCATAATTTGAATCGCAAGGCTTCGATAATACTGTGGCGGGCCCTTCCCAATCAACCTCAAGCTTGTTCTTTTTGAACGGCTGCAGCAGCATTACCTGACTCCCTACTTCAAAAGCACGCTTCTTCGCCGATTCCTCGTAGTGCTCCTTCGACAGCACTTTTGCCGCGTTTTTCTGGCTTTCCACTAGCGCTTCAATTTGGCTTTCCACTAGCGCTTCAATCGAGAGATCCTCACGCTGCTCTCGAATGAGCGTTTCTCGATCAACTCTCGGCAGCTCGCTCCAACTTTCCGCTACAGGCGAGAGCGTTGCAACCCTCTCGCTCTGACTCAATGGCGCCATGTCGTCTCCCCTTTCTACGGAAACCGCGCAGCTAGGTTCGGCGACGGGCCGCTCGCGTGACTGCTCACATGACTCATGCGGAAACTTTCCTTTCTGGGGTTCCGTCGACCCGCCGACAAGGTCACTTGAGAGTTCACCGCATGGAACCAGGTCAAGCTTCCGCGAAAGCTTTCGCGCTTGCGATCGCGTGAGAGCCATGCACGCTAAGTTGGGGAAGAACGATTTGCCCTGCTCTTTGAGAAGCTGCTCCGAGTTGTTGGAGAAAAGATAAGGAAAACGATCATTTAGCGCGGCAGACACAGCTGCTTCGGTGCGAAGCTTACCGAACGGGCCTTCAATGACAACCGTGGCGATTGGTAAGCGAACACTCTGCACCTCGGCGACTTGCCTAATCCACGCGCATTCTCCTGTGAAGTCATCCGGAGACACCAATGAAGGATGGACAACGTCCATGGTTGCCGCTGAGTCTCTAAGTGCTCGGCACGTTTTCTCATTGACCCTAATTTCTTGGAGATACGGCTCCAACAACCGCATGTTTTTTTCTGATTCTCGGATTGTTGCGAAGGCAAATTTTTCCTGACAGTTTCTCGCGATGTGTCCTTCCTTTTTGCAGTTGTAGCAGATTAGCGGCTTCCGTTTGTTTTCCGATTCAGATGCCTGTGTGGTAGAAACCTCACTCGATCTCTCCGCTTCTGTTTGCCCTTCCCCTACACTGTCCTTCGTAAGAGACGGGTCCTTTTTGAAATTACGGTGCGGAACGGGTTTCCGTTGATCAGGTTTCCTTGAAAAGCCCTCTTTCCTTTCATCCTTTTCAACGCGCACTGCCCTGCTATGCAACTTTCGGCGAGTATAATACTCCTCAGTTAACTCAGCTGCCTTATTTAACTGTACTTCCCCAAGTCTGTCCTGCAGCCAAAGTCTGACATTATCCTCGATGCAGCGGTAGAATTGCTCCAATGCAACGCATTCCACCACTTTATCGCGGTCGTCATAAACACCTTCGCCCTTGAGCCATTCAATTAAATCGGCTTTAAGACGAAACGCGAAGTCAACGTGTGACTCATTCCCCTTTTCAGCATACCGGAACCTTTGCCTGAAAGCCTCGGGTGACAACTTATAACGTCTCAAGAGCACTTCCTTAACCTCGTCATAGCTCTCAAACGCTTCCCTAGACAAGCAAGCTAATGCGTCGGACACTTCGCCGGGAAGAAGAGCTAACAGGTTCTGCGCCCAAAGAGACCGCTCCAAAGCGTTTCGCTCACAGACGTGTTCAAACTTGACGAGGTACTTCGCCATGTCCTCGCCTACTACGAACGGTGGCAGTTGGTCCCGAATTCTAAAACCGCTGACCTGAACTGTTGGAGAAGCTACGCTAGGCGCCTGCGAACACTGTAGGATTGCCAATTCTAGTCGTTTCAACTCGAGACGCTCCTGTCTCTCGGCCTCCTCGCGACGTTCGCGCCTTTCAGCTTCTTCACGTTCGCGAGCTTCGCGCCTTTCAGCTTCTTCGCGAGCTTCGCGCCTTTCAGCCTCCTCACGTTCGCGAGCTTCTCGCCTTTCTTCACGTTCGCGAGCTTCTCGCCTTTCAGCTTCTTCACGTTCGCGAGCTTCTACTTCTCGCCTTTCAGCCTCCTCACGGCGTGCTTTAATATCCACCCAGGCCTCATCGACTTCCTCAGCCGACACTCCCTCATCCTTCATGATCTCAAGGATCGCTTGCTTTCGTTTCGCACGGCCCAAAGTAATGCCGAGTTCCTCACAAATTTCGATGAGTTCCTTCACTTTAAGGTTCTCCATCGTTCACACTAGCCTCTTGCTGTTTGCCCCTGTTAACAATTTACTTGCCGTACCCACTATAAGTCAACTAGCAAGACGCGCAAGCAATTTTTCACTCTCCCGTGTTTACCCCCTCCGCATTAACTTTGGTTTCAAAGCACTTCGACTTTGCTTGAAACGATCAAAGCTCACTCTAATGCTTCACACAGCCCTTCTCTAAACTACTACAACCTGAGCTAGAGTAGTCTGGTGAACTGAGGGGAAAACATCAGGCACTCACCGCATCGATGTCGCTGACGCCGGCCGATCCCGCAGCTGCCAACCACTGTTGCGAAGGACGGCGACGCCAACACGGCCCCGGAGGCGCCACTGCTTTCAACTCCGCCGGGAAGGTCACCAGCCGTTTGGTAGCGTATGTTTATCAGCTCGCGACTGCTTCTGCGCAGAGCTGATAAGACGAGCGGACGAGACGACGGTGAGTTAAACAAGGTTTATGTACAGCATATTTACAGAGGCGTTACAATTTCGGCACTGGGGCCGACAGAGACTCGAAGAGCCGAGCTCTTCTCTCTAACACATAGGTCAGTCTTTCGCCTAAGACCGCTGACTCACACACATGTCGGCTCTCCGACATGGGGACTCCTCTCTCTAGGACTGCCGATCGCGACGCGCCGCAGGGCTTCTTTTATTTACACCGGGTCCAACCAAAATGTCCAATCACAAGCGCCGCTGGTCGTCAGCGCAGATTCTTCCAATGGGGTTGCCGCGCCATGCGTCAGACCACCAGACACGAGAACGCCGGCTCGCTGTCACGTGCGCCGCTGACTCAATGCACGTGGGCGAGAGAGGCGCCGCGCGTGTTCACGCCGTTGAGATGTTCGCGTCAGGCAGACTGCGGGCTGGCCTTGACCCAGATTGCCTTTTTCAGAGGCACGGACGTTTGACGAGGACTCGCTGGCATAACAGCGTATACTTTGACCCGCGGAGAGAAGGGGAGTGGAGTTGACAATCTTTCGAGTGCCCTTATCTCCTGGAGGAGAGGATCATACGTCTTGGCTGGCGTTAAACTTGACTGGAACAATTCTATTGTTGCTTCGGGGCGCACAAAGGTCACTGCAATCGTTGCACAGCCTTCGTTTGCGAAAAGGGCGCGCTTTTCAGACACTGTGAAGTATACAACAGCTGAGACGCTTATTCGCGTTCATCTGTGTACTTGTGAGTACGTTTCGTGCCTCATTTGTGCGTGAGAAACGCGGAGCACGTTTCGATCTGCTCCCCATTCTGCGCGTGACCTTTCAATTAGTTGTTATCGTGTTCATTGCTTCGCCTTTGCCGCAAAGCTGTGACTTCTTTTCTTTAGTAAGCATCAAATTCAAGGCAAAATTTATTGAAAATTAGGTCACCGATACTCGTCTCTGTAAGTTATGTTATCAGAAACAACTATCTTTTAAATGTGAAACATTTCATAGTGAAGTTCGGTGACTTTGGGCGTATCTATCTATCTATCTATCTATCTATCTATCTATCTATCTATCTATCTATCTAGCCGCCTACGGCTTTTATCTCTCCTGACCGTTTTGATAATGGTATCGATACCAAACTTGCTTTGGCATAACATGACTGTATGAAGAACATATTTGACTAGTCGTTACTTGAAAATCATGGCATATATGTCATAAATGTCATGATTTACATTTCATGGTCCTGCAGCTCTTGCGGTGGTTTCGTACACATCGCATGTTACTAAACTGATATGGTATGACATGATTGCATGGCGAACACAAGCGACAGACTAACATAAAAACCATGACTTGCGTGTCATGTAACAACATGACCACATGCCACGCTCATGATGCGCTCGCGGCTGCTTCACTAGCGTCACATATACCAGATTTGGTATTACAGTACGTGAATTAATGACGAAGGTATGCGATTGGTGCAAACATGATTATCATGAGATGCGTGTCATGTAACAGCATGACTACATGCCACGCTCATGATGCGCTGGCGGCCGTTTCGCTAGCTTCACGTCTACCAAACTCGGTATTTCGTGACGCGAACAGACGACATAGGTAAATGACGCATCCAAACATGATAATCACGACATGCGTGCCATGTAACAACATGACTACATGCCGCACTGATGACGCGCTCGCGGCTGTATTGCCAGCTTCTCATATGCCAAATTCGGTATTACGTGACGCCAATTGATGACGAAAATATATGCGACTGGTGCAAACATGATAATCATGAGATGCATTTCATGTGAGAACACGACTACATGCCACAGTCAACGTGCCAATATCCTTCGACGTGACGCGGTGCGCATGTTCGCTGTTGTTCATTTCGTCGCGTCACACCGGCGTTGCCACGCCAGACGCCGGTTGCCATATACTCGCAGGCGCACGCCGCGCTGCATTGCTTTGGCGCATGCGCGTTTCAGCGCGTCCGGTGTCCCTCCGTGACAAAAAGAGGGAGACGCAGTGTTGTCTGGGTAACGCATTCGTGCAAAATGCAGCATGTCGTATTTCGCGCCGGTTGTCGCGGGGCCGCGGCGACGGACGCTAATTGAGCCCGGCGTGAGACTATAGAGTGCTCTCGTTTTGCTAACGGAGCGTCGCTGTGCCCAGCGTGCGCGTGCGTCAACGCTACATTGGAGTATATTGGGCCCTTAATGATGCGCTCGCAGCCGTTTTGCTAGCTCCACACATACCAAATTTGGTGTTCAATGACGTCAATGGATGACAAAATATGTGACTGGTGCAAACATGATAACCCTGACACGCGTGTCATGTAAGAATATGACAACATATCACGCTCATAGCGTGCTCGTGGCCATTTCGCTAGCTCCACATATACTCAATTTGGTATCACGTGACGTGAATAGATGACAAAGGTAAACGACACATACAAACATGGTAATCATGACACGGAAGTTATGTACGGCATCATTTACCTCAACCTCGTAACGTTTTGCAGATTTTAAACTGACATATTAACATTTTCATTCGTGCTTCGCATATCATCAGTTCCCACTGCACGTGCGACCTGCCAATTTTTTTTTACCCCCGCAGGGCGCGGGTTCGAATCCCGGCTGCGGCGGCTGCATTTCCGATGGAGGCGGAAATGTTGTAGACCCGTGTGCTCAGATTTGGGTGCACGTTAAAGAACCCCAGGTGGTCTAAATTTCCGGAGCCCTCCACTACGGCGTCTCTCATAATCATATAGTGGTTTTGGGACGTTAAACCCCACATATCAATCAATCAATCAAACATTCAATCAATCCAATTTTTTACCAACGTCGTCTCATGAGTGCTTTTTAGATGCGAAGCAGTTTATGGCTGAATTCAAACCGGTATGTGTGACCACTCTTATTGCACATGTGCAACAACTGGCCCAAAACTACCAGAACGTGCTCACTCGCCAGCGAGCCTATAACGTGTTCGGGTCAGTGTAAGGGGCGGGGTAAGACGCCGTGTCCTCTCCTACTTACTGTCTCTCAGCAATCACGTGATGGCGTTGGGGAACGAGGCAGCGATGAACCAAGATGCGCTGGCACCCGCTAGCGCGTTGAAACTTTACTACGTGCACACAGCTACAGAGTGTGCGTATCGCTGCGTAATTTTTTACAGCTTCCTTTTTTAGGAAATCGCCAATCTTTTTAGTTCAAATTGTTCCCATTTCTTTGTACCTGAGGCATTCAAAGTTTCATCAAAATTTGTTCCATCGTTTTTTTAGAAAAGGTGCATTGAAATAGAAAAAATTATAAAAGAAAAAAACTCCCAAGCATTTCCCCGAGGGTGAACATGGTTAAGTGCGAATACACGGGGTGATGCTATGAGGGGTATTTATTAATTCGCACTATTATATTTATTATTCACACTATGGTGCCTTTATGGTGTAATGGTTCCTGGGAATCGCAATTTGATCACACGGGGGTGTTTACGTTAACTCACTGGCGAATGCCAACGGATTTTAACTTTACTCCCCCTCACGACCCGCTCTCGACGGGAGACTGGGAGAGAAGGCGGGCGCGCGAGAGAGAGGGGTGCGCGCGCAGCTGCAGCGAGCGAGGAGAGCGGAGGAGCGAGTGAAGGAAGAGGGGTATAAGGCGCGTTACTGACACCGATATCAGCGTCGCGTCCGTGGCTTATCAGGTAGAGCGTCGCGCTGCGGCCCGCCAAGTCCTCTTTCTTTTAAAGATAGAGAGAAGTCTGCGGACGCCGCCGACGGCGGTGGATGGTTTGGGGTCGCTTATAAAGTGTATTCACACTTAAAACAAATTGGCTTCGTATCTGCATCTTTCTGCAAATGTCGTCGAAAGACGACAGTCTTTCGTGTGAAGAGAGTGAACAAGACATTTATTTGATGTTCTGCGCAAGAAAATCGGTGAGTGGTATTCTGCGTTAGAGAGCCTCGAGCGCATGGTTTTTCCTTCCTCCATGCTCGAGCGTGCAGCGGAGGCGAACGAACGCATCAAGTCACGTAACACGTGAGACATGAGCGCCATCTGGCAGTTTTCTTAGAAAATAAAGCGCGTGGCTTTGAGACGGGTGTGCGCACCCATCTCAGAGGTGATAAGGTGTAGAACGCAAGGCGACGGGTATAGGTGCCACCACCATCTCGTCTTAGCAAAGCGTTGGAAACATTCCCCGTTCCGTGCAAGCGTTGCATGGTCAGCGCAGCGTGATAAGCGGTACGGTCCATAAAATTACTTATGTATGCTTTTTATAGTAAAAGACGCATATGCAGAATATATACTTGTTATGATGCTCCGAACATGCGCAATAATTGCTTTTCAATCGACAATTGCACAAGCACGAACACTCAAACTTGAGCAACATTGGTGGGCGCTGCGTATGGGGTCAGCCGTTTCAAGTACCCGATGTCGTTAAGAGTAGACAGACAAATGTATACATACATACATACATACATACATACATACATACATACATACATACATACATACATACATACATACATACATACATACATACATACATACATACATACATACACACATACAGCCCCGCCACCGTGTTCTAGTGGCTAAGGTACGGCTGCTGACCCGCAGGTCACGGGATCAAATCCCGGCTGTGGTGGCTGCATTTCCAATGGAGGCGGAAATGTTGTAGGCCCGTGTACTCAGATTTGGGTGCACGTTAAAGAACCCCAGGTGGTCAAAATTTCCGGAGCCCTCCGCTACGGCGTCTCTCATAATCAAATAGTGGTTTTGGGACGTTAAACCCCACAAAATCAATCAAAATACATACAGACAGACAGACAGACAGACAGACAGACAGACAGACAGACAGACAGACAGACAGACAGACAGACAGACCAAAATTTCTGCGTCGAAGGTTCCCAAGAAAGACTATCGTGTTTAAAAACGCAATTCCAGAAAGAAAGAAAAAGTTTCGTGTGTGCATTTTGCTTATGTCAGGGGGCGCGCGGTGCACTTCGGCGGGCATTCAAGCCGCTCGGAGCGGCCGCTCAATGTTGGGCTTTTACGGGTTTGCTCCTCAGAGTGGAGTAGATTTTTTGGTTCCAAATAGCAAATTCGAGGTTTACCCTACCATACCCCCTTAAACTACTTCGCAGTCACACGATGAGCTCAAAAAACCGAAGTAGCTGCAAGCCATGAAAGTGTCGTCTAGGGCATGATTGGCGAAAATAGGCCAGCTATTATTGTTCTCAAGTATCTATGCAGCCGTCATAATCTTTAGGGCAGGCAGGAAGAAATAACTGGAAAAACAGGGAGGTTAGCCAGTTCCCAGACCGGCTGGCTACCCTGCATGTGCTAGGGAAGGGGGTATGGGGAATAAAAGATGATGAGAGATGTTACAAAAAGAAACAAAGAAAGAAAAAAGTTAACAAGAGAAGGAAAATACAAGGAAAGAGAATACTACACTGCTCAAAGTAAGTCGCTGAGACCAGTTCTCTGCAAAAAAAAAAAAAAAAAGCAGCATATCGACGGGGTGAATGATGGAGAGTGGGGCGAAGCATCCGATCGTCCATTCGTTCTTGCTTCCGTCCGTCCATGCGTCCGTATGTGTGACCGTCCGTGCGTCCATCCACCCGCCCGCGCGTGCGTCTGTTCGTGCGTACACACGCCCATCCATGCGTCCATCCCTGCGTTCATTCATGCATCCGCCCCTGCGTCCGTCCATACGTCCATCCGTCCGTGCAGCAATCCATGCGTCCGTCCATGCATCTGTCTGTGTGTATGTTCGTCCATCTATTTAACACTCCAGGTACCACCATCTCGCATCCTTTCATCATATATTCCGCTTATAGAAGCACTGCCATCCAGTGGACATTCCAAGGACTAAACGAGAGGTGGCACACACACACCTTCTTACGGCTTGCGCTTCGTGTCTACTTCCCACCCTTAACCACCTCGAGTTCATGGTATATACTAGTTCACTGTATTCGTGGCACTGCGGCCTAACGCTCGCTAAACCTTTCTAAAACCAAGGAGGTTACGCCTAGCGAGTATAGCCTAGCAACCCTTTCTTGTCAGATAGTTCTCAATGTTCATGCAAATTGCTGCTAGTTGAGAATGAGAGACAGGAGAATTCGGCTTTTAGTTAACGAGCACGCTGCGAATTTTTTATTGTTCAACAACACACAGAAGAAATCTCCCACCGGCGCCACCTTGCAGGTCAAAGCATAAGACATGTTACGCACTACTACGAGAGACGAACGGATGCTGCTTTAAGAAGCTTCGCCCTTGAAAAAAAAAATCATCACGTCAAAGTAAGGCTCCTCTTGGACAAATTCGGATCTGTCACACGTGAAGCTGTAGGCAACTGCTGAAGTGCGCTTCTCCGCACAAAAGCTCCACGTGCGAGGAAGTGTCATTTGACGACAACCAGGAAAAGGCATCTGAAGGCTGCTTCACCAGGTGTCATTGCAAACTTTGATCACCCAGTTCGCCCCGGTGCAACAGTGGGTAAGGTGCTCGGCTGCTGACCCACAGGTCGCGGGTTCGAATCCCGGCTGCGGCGGCTGCATTTCGGGGGAGGCGAAGCGGATGTCAGTGCACGTTAAAGAACACCAGGTAGTCAAAATTTCCGGAGCCCTCCACTACGGCGTCCCTCATATTCATATTATGGTTTTGGGACGTAAAACTACAGATATTATTATTATGATTATCATTATTATTATTACTACTACTAAACTTTGATTGTGTTTTACAGAAATATTTCCAAACTAGGTCATTATGAGAGACAGCGACTAACGCTCTTGAGCATACTCTGTTCCGTGTGCACGTAGATGTGCTTACACGACCTTGCAGACAAACCAACTCATCAACCTGTGTATACCAGTACAATTTATTTTGTGAGTATATCACTAGACTGTGGTATTGCTTTACAAGTATAAAAAAAATGTATGCAGTTGCACTGGACTTAAAAGCTGCAGGAAGGGCGAAGCAGTGATTCGCCGGCCCTTCGACTACGCTCGCGTTCGCGGGCAAGCGCGCTGTGATCGCGTTCCAAACGCGCAATCTGACTCTGGTGATCATGGCGGAGAAAAGGGCTTCATTTCTGACGCCGTCTTAGGGCGTCGACGAAACTTAAATAAACAGACTGAAAGAAATATGCAGAGGCTAAACTGCCATCATAGTACTCTATGTATAAAGAAAGTGACAGAATACGAATAAAAAAGGGTGCAAGACAAAGGGATACGATCTCCCCAACGCTGTTTACCGCGTGCTTACGGGACGTTTTTAGGAGAGTTAGAAATAAGAGATATTGGAGAGTACCTTCGTAACCTGTGCTTTGACGATGACTTTGAATTTCTGAGAAACTCAGAGACTGAATCGCAATTCATTATTACTGAATTAATCAAACAGAGCAGAAGGGCAGGTCTTAAAATTAATCAGCAAAAAAAAAAAACAAAAATACTGTGCAGCAACCTCGGAAGAGAACAGCGCTTCGAGATAGGCAGCAGTGAACATGAAGTTGTAAATGAGTACGTATACTTAGGACAGGTAGTAAACGTGGAGCCGAACCATGAAATTGAAGTAAGTAGAAGAATAAGAATGGGGTGGAGCCACGGTGTAAGAATAAGTTAGGTTCTGACACTCACTGCTCCGCGTAAGGAGAGGGCGCAGGCAGACTGTGTTCGTCGATGACCTTGTGCTACGAGTAGTTTCTATCGTGCGAGTTCAGATGGCGCTACTGTATAGCGTGCCATGTATTCGCGCGACATTCATTGTGAAATTCGCGTGCAAAAGAACATCTTCCTGAAAGCTTTGTGCACGGGGGATTTGGTTATTTAGAAACACTTTGCCCTGTGCCTGTGAGCATTACCATTGCATTCGTTTTGATGATCCGCACTTTGCTATTCCGTGAACGCATACCTCGACGCGGCGTTGGACTCCGAGTACGCATGAGCGGCCTTGTCGCGGGTTGTGCCTCGAAATGGGCAAGTGGTGTTTTTTTTTCCGGAATCGCAAGTCGAGGTATCAGAAGCTTTTACAGAGCGTGCTTCGCTCTTTAAGACTCCACGTGAACCACAGCGCTTGGATAAGTGGTGACGGGCAATTCTGACAGTTTTGCAGCCTACTGAGCATCTGTGCGCGAAGCGTTTCTCAGAAGAAGCGATCTCTGCCGCCTATCATGCAGAATACCAGGGAAACGACCTGCTGTACGCGCCAAAGAAACCTGCGCTAACTTCGTATGCTGTGCCTGCCATTATACCGGGGCTGCCGAAAGCACCTGACAGCGCAGCGAAAAACCAGGAAAGCTCTGTGAAAACAGCTAGCTCTGCTGCCGACTTCTCGGAAGCGGCGGGGTCCACAAAGTTCAACTGCATCTGAAGCGCCTGACATGAAAGTAAGCCAAATTTATTCTGCGTGGAGACAGTGGATCCGCAGCATGGCGACGATGAATGAACATGCACGCATACGAAAGGCAGCGCTTTGACTTCAGCAGTGACGGGCTTCCTCCACGAGAAGAGGAGGATGCTCCTCAACACCACACTGATAGTGTGGGCCTATGCGCTACCGCCAGTTCCTCATCCCGCCGGAAAAGTAATTTTGTTGTTTTAAATTCATATGCCACTTTTAAGCTGCCTCATCCATGCCTATTCGGGCCAAGAAAAATTAATTGTTGAGCAGAAATCATTGTGCATACTATTTCTGTGATGCAGCCGTGTGTTTTTCACGTTCACTATATTCACGTGATTCTAATTACTTTGCCGTGCTTATAGTGATTAGGCCAGATTTTCTCGTTTTTGGATGGCTCTAGCACTTCATCGTCACCGCCTTGCAACATTGCAGGACAGTTCCGGACGGCACTTACGACACAACACCGTTCGTTAAGGCGAAGGCCTTAGACAGCCTTAGATATCTCAGCAAACGCAAAATATAATTGTTGGCGTCCCGCCTCAGCGTCGTAAGGGACGAGCTGCACAAAATATATTGCTTTAGGTAGTGCGCTTGCTCTCAGTCTGATAAGCACTTCATCAATTTGACATCCGCACGGCTTAATGGAATAGCTCAAAGTATGGCGGATGGCCCGACAATCCCGACATGAGTGAGTTACGAGTTAACACTAGATCAACCATCAGATCCCAGTGAAGCTTTTCCCACTATGCTGCTATGCTGCTTACACTGCCAGAGGCCGAACTAGAGTAATCTGCGTGACGCTAACGGGAAGGCTGGCAAGAGTAGCGTGTCGATTTAGGTTCTTAATAGAACGCGTGTAAGTGTCGTAATACATTTGTTGAAAATTTTCTGACAAAGTTCTTTGTTCCATTGGCTAAGCAAACAGAACGCGACAGCGATATCTATACGCGCGCGCGCGTGCACACACACACACACACACACGCACACATACACGCGCGCGCGCACACACACACACGCACACACACACACACACACACACGCACACACACACACACACACACACACACACACACACATACTGTGGGCATTTGGTATACCAATCCTCTTCATCTGTACATTATCATCATTATCATGTGCTGCTCATGCATCCTCATCGTTGTCACGTATCATCATCATCTTGGTTCATTCATCTCAGCTGTCGGCTGCCGGTTCCTCGTGCCTAATAAAGGTCTTCCAAACCAAGACTTCATACGTGGTGGAGCGTGCTGTTAGATCCCTCGTCATCATCTCGACCACTCTACCCCCTGGAGCTACGTTCAGGTCGCCGCTTGGGCCAGGTGTCCGGAAATATGTCGCACCAAGAAGAGGTCGGTGCTGCAACCGTTCCCAATCCGCCACCGCGTGACGCGCCTTTTCACGTCATTAACAACCTCCAGCGTGAGCCCCATCCCTTCGCTGGTATGCGCGGGGAAGATGTGGAGGAATGGCTGGACGATTTCGAACGTGTCGGCGCTGCTAACCGGTGGGATAACACCTACAAACTCGCTTACGTGTCATTCTACCTCACGGGTGTCGCGAAGACGTGGTTCCTCAACCGCTTAATCGACATCCCCGACTGGTCAGCCTTCAAAGATCAGCTTCGCCATATCTTTGGCACACCGACTGTTTGTTCGGCTCTCGCAAAGAAAGCTCTCGCGGCTCGAAAACAGCACATCGGGGAGTCGAATACATCCTACATCGAGGATGTCCTTTCACTTTGCCGCCGTGTTGAAACCCCTATGACAGAGTCAGACATGGTACGCCAGCTTCTTAAGGGGATTGCACCCGTCGCATTCAATGCCCTTGCAATCCAGAATCCGGCTACCGTTGCTGACGTTGCGACAACCTGTCAGTGCCTCGAAGAACTTGAGTCTATGCGCCTACAACCGGACAGTGACGCGGCCCGTATTACGGCGGATCCAAACCTACGAGACACAATAAGGGCGATTATACGCGAAGAATTAGAATCAATGGGATTCACACTACCTTCAGTGTGTCCCATTCAGTCTTCTTCAACGTCATTGCGGGATGTCATCAGGGAGGAGCTCACGTCCATGACCCACATGGCCCACCTGCAGCCCACTGTCGCTTGTACTCTCCCATCGTTCTCGCATGCCGTCGCCGCACCATCAGGCACCGTCAGCTCGACGTCGCCGCCACCAACGTACGCATCGGTTGCTGCCGCACCTCCCAGAAGCTTTCCCACAAGCTTTCCATCACCACCGCCTGAGTCATCATTTGTCCCTCTCACTGCTCTCTCTCCCGGTGCATCTAACACAAGCTACTAATCTCCTTATCGATCGACTCGCCCTACGTGCTATTATTGCGGCTATCGTGGTCACATTTCACGCTTTTGCCGCAAGCGCCAGCAAGATGAGCGCCGAGGGTACGACATACGCGAGCGAGACTATACCGCAGGGGCCTTATACCAGGGCCGTCGTTATTCGTCACCGCCGCGTCGGTCTCCATCTCCGCCAGCATCCGGTGAACTGCGCAGTAGTCATCGATCAACCCGACGCCGTTCACCATCACCCTACCGTCACTCCTCTTCTCCTTTTCAGCCTGCTTCCCTCGCTTCTGATCGGCGTCCGGAAAACTAAGCGATGCAGTTTTTGGAGGACGAACTGCATTCCAACACAGTACTCCAATTCCTCCAGCACGCCCTTAAAATATGATTGCAGTCTCAGTTGAGGGAGTGGACGTTGATGCATTGGTGGACACTGGGGCTGGGTTTTCTATTATTCGTGCTGATTTGTGTACCCGTCTTCGAAAAGTCACGGCGCCTTATGATGGACCAACACTGGTTACAGCCCAGGGAACGATGATTCGCCCTTCCGCTCTCTGTAATGCCCGTGTGCTAATCGACGACATTATTCATCATATACAATTCGCTGTGCTATCCCCGTGCTCCCACGAACTCATTTTAGGCTGGGACATTCTTTCATCTGCTTCCACGGCTATTTGTTGTGGACAACGTGTCATCCATCTTACTGACACAGACCACTTGCTTAGTGACGAAACCTACAGGCCACTTCGACTCATCGCTGCTGTAGACATCGAGTTACCCCCAAATGAACATCAATCAGTCACAGTTTTGTCCAACGACGTCGACTCTGGTGACATTTTGGTCACTCCATCGCCCCGTTGCCTTAATAAAGGCATAGCTCTCGCATAAGGTGTGGCTCGCTTCAACGATGGATCAGCTGTCCTCGCTGCTACGAACACCACAGCAGATAAAATTTTACTGCCGCGGGGCACTACTGTCGCCTGCGTTGTCGATCTGGAGCCTGTGTGCGTCGTGCCTCATACCCCTGCCTCCTCTAAAGGCCATCCTGGAGATCACGCTGCTTCTTCGGCCTTTACAGCAGCCATCAACAAGGACTTGACAGACTCGCAGAAGCAACAGCTGCTTGATTTGTTGCAAAAGCACGCAAACTCTTTTGACGTTCATTTATCCAGCCTGGGTCAGACAACTGCTACAGCACATCGTATTCAGACCGACGGAACATCCATTGTGCATCGTCATCCGTACCGCGTCTCCCTAGCCGAACGAAAAATCATTGAGGAAAACGTAGACGATATGCTGCAACGGGAGATAATCCGACCCTCAACCAGTCCTTGGTCGTCTCCAGTGGTTCTGGTGCGTAAAAAAGACGGTTCTGTACGATTTTGCGTCGATTACCGAGCACTCAATAAGATCACTAGGAAGGACGTATACCCCATGCCACGTATCGACGACGCCCTCGATTCCATACAAGGTGCTGAATTCTTTTCAAGCCTCGACTTGCGCTCCGGCTATTGGCAAATCCCCATGCACGAAGATGACAAAGAAAAAACTGCGTTTGCTACCCCGGACGGCCTATACGAATTCAATGTTATGCCGTTTGGTCTATGCAATGCGCCCGCAACTTTTGAGCGCTATTTATACCGTGCTGCGTGGCCTGAAATGGAAGACTTGCCTATGTTACCTCGATGACATTGTTGTCTTTTCATCGACGTTTCCTCAACATCTGCAACGCTTGGACGAGGCCCTGACTTGCCTTGCGGGCGCTGGTCTTCAAATTAACACCGAAAAGTGCCATTTTGCCAGCAGATCTATCAAGCTCCGCGGTCATGTTGTGAGCAAGGATAGAATTCGTCCAGACCCTGAGAAAACTGCTGCGGTGCTTCGCTTCCCTCGCCCTGACAAGCTGAAAGATTTGCGAAGTTTCCTTAGTCTTGCCTCTTACTTTCGGCGATTCATACAAAACTTTGCCTCCATAGCCGCACCACTCCATAAGCTACTTGCTTCTGGTACGCCCTTTCAGTGGTCTCAGGAATGTGAATCGGCTTTCGACAGGTTGAAGAGTGCCCTCACGACCGATCCTGTACGTTCTCATTTTCACGATGGTGCACCGACCTTCCTCCATACAGACGCTAGCGGCCACGGTTTAGGAGCCGTGCTCCTCCAGCGCGACAACTCTTCGCGAGAGCGAGTCGTTGCGTACGCCAGCCACGTCCTCTCCGCAGCCGAGAGGAACTACACGATCACCGAGAAGGAGTGCCTCGCTATCATTTGGTCAGTGCAGAAATTTCGTCCCTATCTTCACGGCCGCCATTTCACCATTGTGACCGACCACCACGCTTTATGTTGGCTTTCGACACTAAAGAACTTGTCGGGACGCCTCGGCCGCTGGATTCTACGCCTACAAGAGTATGATTTTGCCATCGTATACAAGTGTGGCAGAAAGCATAGCGACGCCGATGCTCTTTCTCGCTGCCCACTACCAGCGGCTCCCCTCAGCGTTTCCGCAATCACTTTGCACAACACACCCTCGGAGTCCACGTCTACGGCGGTTTCCTCTCTCGCCTCTATGGACCAGCTGCCTTCGGACGACCCGCACAATTTTTCTTCTCGACAGCTGGCTGACCCATACTGTCGACGTATTATAGGCTACCTCACTGGCAATTCCCGTCCACCGCGAGGCTCCGTCGCCAACTGTCGCAGTTTAAGCTGGACAACTCGGTGCTGTACCGCAAAATTTACCATCCTGACGGTCAGCGCTGGGTTGCCGTTCTACCCCAATCGCTTCGGTCTGAAGTCCTCAGAGCACTTCATGACTATCCGACGGCTGGTCACCTTGGTTACCACAAAACCTACGATCGCCTTCGAAGTCGGTTTTATTGGCCAGGTATTACCACTAGTGTAGCTCGGTACGTTGGGTCCTGCACTACCTGCTAATCTAGAAAACTACCCACTGTCACAGAACGAGCGCTAAAAATGGGCGCGCTGCCAAATTCTTGCGCTAACGCGCGGAAGAGACGCCGGGAGGTCAAAAGAAAAAAAAAGAAAACAAACATACAAGGCTCCCCGGGCGCGCGCTCTCCACTTGGAAGCGTGGCTTCGCCGACGAACCTCCTCACCCCACATCGGCGGCCGAGATAGCCCGCGAAAGTTCTAGAACGAAAGAGGCGTGTTCTGCTGGGTTGAGTCATCGGTCGGGGACAGCCCTCGTACAGTCTCGCGCCTCTTCCCAGCCTTCGCTGCGTATCGCGCCGACGAAATGACGAGAACCTTCTGGAATGTCGCGCGGAAGGTATTTAACCGAGCAACCGAGACGAGAGAGCAGGAGAAGACGGAAGTTAGCGGCAGAGCGCGTTGGGTATTCCGCCGTGTAGTCGGCGAAGGTTTTGTCGGTAGCGACAATGGAGAAGAAGAAGAGGATTTCCACCTGAGGAGTGAAGGCTCGAGCTACAGGCAAGAGCGTGTGTTTACCGCTATCGAGCGAAGACGCGTGGCAACAGCTGCGTGTGTGAAGCCGACGTGTTCGGGCGAAGAAGTTTGAAGCTTGGAGAGTGGGCAATTGAAGACGCGAGGTTTCCTGGAAGAAAAACTTCGAGGGCGCGGAACGACAACAACGCTGGACTTTGAGTGAGTGATTCTCGGAAGAGTATCATCCAGACTTTTGTTCCAAGAACTTTGGACTGAATAGGTTTTCTATCTCTTTAGCCTTTAAGTGTCTTGGTTGTTCAATGCATGCGACTGCATTGTAGTGCGTATTGTTGTCGGTGTCTGTTGTTTCGAGTGTGGCTGATTGTACTGTGTAATACGTTGTTTGATTGGTGACATATTATCCACATCTATTGTGGAGTGTGCATACTTGTGTATTGTTTTCGATCTGCCGTTATTGAGAATATAATTTTGTTTGTTTATCAACTCTCGGCTCTGACTTGTTCTTTGGGCCACAGCCGGCGTCTGCTGGCGCGCCAAAAAGGACCACTTCTAAATTGTCCACGCTTTCGTAGTGCGGTTCGAGGGGCCGATACTTCGGCCCTTGGAATTAGCCCGGTGATCGCCTCCCTAATTAACGGGACGGGTGTGACAATTAATCTGGCGTCCGCGACAGGACCTTTTGGTGCGCAGTGTGTCCAAAGAAGTGAGAAAGAGCCTCGAGTCTTTGATAGTGCTATCGGAACGATTTTGTGTGTTGTTCGGTGTTCTCGCTAACGAGTGCAGGGGAGTGTTCTGATAGACTGATTTAGGCAGATACTTTTTGCACGCGGCAAGGTTTTATTTGCGAGTTGCGAGACACCATGGATCTCGAAAAGTTAGTCGCTCTTGGTGAGAAGATGGCTCTTTCTGGCGCCGAACTACGGAAGTGGGTCACCCAGAAGGAAAAAGAAGAAAAAGAGAGGGCCAAAGAAGAAAAGGCAGCTGAGCTGGAAAAAGAAAGGCTGGCGGTCGAAAGAGCCAAAGCGGAAAAAGAAGCTGAGTTGGAACGAGAGAGGTTGGCAGCTGAGAGGGCCAAGGAAGAAAAAGCAGCTGAGTTGGAGAGAGAAAGGCTGGCCGCTGAAAGGGCGAAAGAAGAAAGAGAGCTGCAATTGAAGTTGGAGCTGGAGAAAGAAAGACTGGCAGCTGAAAGGGCGAAGGAAGAAAGGGAGGAAAGGGAACGGCAGCGACAGCACGAGATAGAACTCGAGCGGCTCCGTTTGCAACAGCGAAGTGAAACTCCCGTCCAACCTAGAGTTGAAAGCAGCGAACGGGAAGGTCATGGCTTCCGCTTGAACCCAAGCAAGCTGCTCGTAGCGTTTGATGAGAGGAAGGACGACCTTGACGCGTACGTTCACAGATTTGAGACGATCGCTAGGAGCCAGAATTGGCCGGAACATCAATGGGCAACTGCTTTGAGTACTTGCTTGAGTGGTGAAGCGCTCAGTGTGTACGGTAGGCTGACGCCGACCGATGCAGCCAACTATGCAAAGGTGAAAGCTGCTTTGCTGAAGCGATTTAGATTTACTGTGGAAGGTTTCCGGGACAGATTTTGGACAGGAAAGCCAGCTGATGGTGAGACGGCTACGCAGTATGCCGCCCGACTTTGCCATTACTTCGACAGATGGATTGAACTTTCAGGGACAGCACAGGAGTACGATGAGCTTAGAGAGCTCCTAATTAGAGAACAATTTCTTACTAGTTGCCACCCAAGCCTGTCGCTGTATTTGAAAGAGAGGAAGGCTGAGTCACTTGAAGGAATGCTTGAATTGGCTGATCAATTCTTGGAAGCACAAGGTGGAACTAATTTGGCCAAGGTCAAGAAGGATTGTTCGGATGATTCGAAGAAATTGGCTCCCGAAGAAAAGAAGCGTGCACCGGAGAGCACTCCGCGTTGTTTTCTGTGTAACCGAGTGGGTCATCGCGCGAAAAACTGTCAAACGATCTTTACGAGCCCTACGGTTGTAAAATGTTTTAAGTGTGGTCAGACTGGGCACAAAGCAGACGCATGTCGAAACGGAGCGAGTCAAACTCACCAGGTATCCTGTGTGCTAGCAGCACCGAAATCCGATGATAATGCCGTCACCGAGAGATTGGTAGAGTTGAAAAATGGGGAGAAAATTCCTATTGTGGGAGCTGTAATGTCAAAACAGACAACCGGTGTTACGAAGGGAATGCCAACGCTGCCTGGAAAGGTTGCAGGGAAGAAGATTACGGTTCTAAGAGATACCGGTAGCTCCACGGTTATCGTGCGAAGAAATTTGGTACGGGAAAGTGAGTTGACAGGCAGAACGAAACCGGTTTGTCTAATTGACCGTACGGTTCGGATGCTTCCCGAAGCAGAAATTGAGGTTGAAACCCCGTACTTCAGCGGGAAGGTTACTGCTCTATGTATGACGACCCCCCTTTACGACCTTGTCCTCGGAAACATCGCCGGGGCGCGAGGACCGAATGATCCGGAATGTTTGGGAGAAGACCCTAAGATAGAGCCCTCGCCAACCCAGCGACCGCGAGATACAGTGGAGGAGCATCCCGTGACGGATCTCACTAGAGCCCAAGGTGAAGCCGCGGCGCAAGAGACAGCGAATGAGAAGACGATCGTGTTGAATGAGTTCACGCGCTGGGCAGCTGGACGTACGTCGGCACGACCCCAACCGACCGACAGTGTAAAGGAGACGGAGTCGGCCAGCCAGGCCAAATGTAGAGACATGAACAAGCTGTTAAATAAACAGACAGGACCCGTCGAACGTCATGACCCGTTAGCAGGGTCGGAAGTGACAACGATGGCTGAGACGCTGCCTCAGATACCGTCGTTGGAAAAGGCTCGCCGAAAAAGAACGAGGAAAAACAAGAAGAGGTCAAGCGAGCACCGCAAGAAAGGACGCAAGCGCAGCTCGAAATACACAGGATAAGTGCTGAAGTCGAATCAGAATGTGTTTGGCAGTGCTAAGTGCCATATGTTGTGTTAATGTTGTGTAATGTTGTGTTATCCTGTGTCACAAGTGTCGAAGTGTCTGCGCTGTGATGTGATGTATAGTGTTGTATAATTGTGGTAATGAGAGAACTTTGTACGTTTGTATTGTTTGGAATGTGTGATGAAGTGTTGTAGTCATGTACATGTGGCTATATTTCATGTGTCGTGGAATTGAATTACAATGTACAATTGTACTGAGTGATCTGTTGTGAATGTGACGTGTCATGAGCGACGGACTATGTTACAGTCTTTGAGAGTGTGGGGACTGCTCGCGCTCGTTTGTGTGGTTTTGAATATTATGAGATAATATTCTTAAAGTGGGGGGCAGTGTCACAGAACGAGCGCTAAAAATGGGCGCGCCGCCAAATTCTTGCGCTAATGCGCGGAAGAGACGCCGGGAGGTCAAAAGAAAAAAAAGAAAACAAACATCCAAGGCTCCCCGGGCGCGCGCTCTTCCTTGAAAGCGTAACTTCGCCGATGAACCTCCTTACCCTACATCGGCGGCCGAGATAGCCCGTGAAAGTTCTAGAACGAAAGAGCCGTGTTCTGCCGGGTTGAGTCATCGGTCGGGGACGGCCCTCCTACAGTCTCGCGCCTCTCGCCAGCCTTCGCTGCGTATCGCGCCGACGAAATGACGAGAACCTTCTGGAATGTCGCGCGGAAGGTATTTAACCGAGCAACCGAGACGAGAGAGCAGGAGAAGACGGAAGTTAGCGGCAGAGCGCGTAGGGTATTCCGCCGTGTAGTCAGCGAAGGTTTTGTCGGTAGCGACAATGGAGAAGAAGAAGAGGACTTCCACCTGAGGAGTGAAGGCTCGAGCTACAGGGAAGAGCGTGTGTTTACCGCTATCGAGCGAAGACGCGTGGCAACAGCTGCGTGTGTGAAGCCGACGTGTTCGGGCGAAGAAGTTTGAAGCTTGGAGAGTGGCCAATTGAAGACGCGAGGTTTCCTGGAAGAGAAACTTCGAGGGCGCGGAACGACAACAACGCTGGACTTTGAGTGAGTGATTCTCGGAAGAATATCATCCAGACTTTTGTTCCAAGAACTTTGGACTGAATACGTTTTCTATCTCTTTAGCCTTTAAGTGTCTTGGTTGTTCAATGCATGCGACTGCATTGTAGTGCGTATTGTTGTCGGTGTCTGTTGTTTCGAGTGTGGCTGATTGTACTGTGTAATACGTTGTTTGATTGGTGACATATTATCCTCATCTATTGTGGAGTGTGCCTACTTGTGTATTGTTTTGGATCTGCCGTTATTGAGAATATAATTTTGTTTGTTTATCAACTCTCGGCTCTGACTTGTTCTTTGGGCCACAGCCGGCGTCCGCTGGCGCACCAAAAAGGACCACTTCTAAATTGTCCACGCTTTCGTGGTGCGGTTCGGGGGGCCGATACTTCGGCCCTTGGCGAACCGCACCGACCGGCGATCGCCTCCCTAATTAACGGGACGGGTGTGACACCCACATCTGCTCCAGCCGGTACACTAAAGACTCTTCCGTGCCCAGCCACACCATTCGAAGTTGTAGGCATCGATCTTTAAGGCCCCCTTCCAGTCAGTGCTGCTGGAAACCGATGGATAGTAACAGCCGTTGACCATTTGACGCGCTACGCCGAGACGGCATCCGTCACTACCGGTTCAGCTTCTGAAATTGCCGATTTCATCCTCCGAGCCATTATACTGCGTCATGGTGCTCCACGTGTATTGCTCAGCGACCGTGGAAGGGCCTTCCTTTCACAACTAGTGAACGAACTTCTTCGCGCCTCTGGCACAACTCACAAGACTGCCTCTAGTTATCATCCCTAAACTAACGGCCTCACTGAGCGATTCCACCGCACTCTTGCTGACATGAGCGCCGCCTACATTCAACCAGACCACAATAACTGGGATGTAGTTCTACCATTCGTCACTTTCGCCTACAATACGGCTATTCAGCGGACAACCGGCTACTCACCATTTTACCTACTTTATAGACGCTCCCCTACTTCTTTCCTGGACGTCTATTTCTTTACCTGCCATGCGGATTCATCTCCATCCTCTTCAGAGGAATACGTTTTACGGCTCGCAGAGAGCCGCCAACGGGCTCGTATAAACACTGAAGCGTGACAGCAAGACAGAAAGCTGGTTTATGATGAATCGCATCATGCTGTATTCTCTCAACCTGGAAACGAAGTGCTCCTTTTGACGCCTATTCGCACACCTGGTTTGTGCGACAAATCCCAGCCATGATTAATCGGGCCGTACACAGTTCTTGAAGAAACTTCACCAGTGAATTATCGCGTGAAGCCACTTGTAGCCCCAGCAGATCGCCGCTATCGAACTATGAGGTTGTCCATGTCTCCCGTATGAAGTCCTTCATGTGACGTTCTTTGTCCCCTTGACTTGCCGCGGCCAGGCTGGCCGCTTTCACGTGGGGGGAATTAGTGTGGGCATTTAGTATACCAATCCTCTTCATCTGTACATTATCATCATTACCATGTGTTGCTCATGCATCCTCATCGTTGTCACGTAGCATCATCATCTTGGTTCGTTCATCTCAGCTGTCGGCTGCCAGTTCCTCGAGCCTAATAAAGGTCTTCCAAACCAAGACTTCATAATACATACACACACTCACGCGCGCACACACACACGATCATGCATACACATACACATACACGCACACACACACACACACACACACACACACACACACACACACACACACACACACACACGCAATCACGCGTACACATACACATACATACATTTACACTCACGCATACATACATACATACGCACACACACACTCACGCATACACACACACGCGCGAGCGCACACCACACACTTACGCATACACATACACACATACGCACGCGCATACACACGCTCACGCATACATACATACATACATACATACATACATACATACATACATACATACACACTCACGCATACTCACACATACGCACACACACTCACGCGCACTCAGGCATACACACACACACTTACACATACACATACACACGCACACTCACGCATACACATACACATACATACACACACTCAAGCATACACCCACATACACGCACGCACACACACTCACGCATACACATACACCACACGCACACACAAACACTCACGCATACACACACACGCATACACACACACTCACACATACATACACACACATACTCACTCACGCATACATACATATACACAAACACACTCACGCATACACACACACACACACACACACACACGAATACACAAATACAACACACACACGAGCGCACACACACATTCATACACACATATACACACACTCACGTACACACGTACACATACATACGCACACACACACACATACATACACACACATACACATACTCATGCACACACGTACACATACCTACGCACGCACACACACATACGTACACAAACACACGCACGCACACACACACACATACACATTTACGCGCACACATACACATACACACACGCACACACATACACACACGCACACACGCCTACGCATGCACACTTGCAGTCACATACACGTACGAACGCAGGCAAGCTACTTTCCTGTTAGATAGCGTGCCTTTACCCTCGGGCTGGTACCCTTATTGCGAAAACCTCAAGTTTTCTCACACGTACAATGCTGCTTTCTTTTTTCTGTTCCGAACCAAACATGCCGACACCGACACCGTCAACGCCAACACCAGAATTTCAGTTAAAGACGTTTTTTAGTGCTGTCGCGTCAAAATGAGACCCCTCTGCAGGCCAACCCTTGCTGCTGTCGGAGCATTTGTATTACAAAAACACTATTGGGAAATAAGCTGCATATAAAACTAGGAAATCTATTTCGTTACAGCAGAGTTGCAGTTTATTAATTTAATAACGTCTCCGTACATGCGTATATCAAGCGTAAAAAAACAAGCGAGACTCCACAGTAATAACCATCTACATTCGGATCAGAGTCACTCCCCAGTGGGCGCCTTGACCCACTAGAGTCACTGGAAATTTTTTTTTTCCCAGTGACTCTATGACCCACCCTCCGTGAGCACCATCTGTCGCATCAAGCGGAAAGAGCCCCGGCAGCGAGCACAATCTGGACGCGCGGCCAGGCACAGTGTTATCTCCTAACCTATTCTTAGACCGTGGGTTGAGTACATTGGACAAGGATTCTCAAATCAAGACTGGTACATTGCCACTATCCCTCAAGAGGAAGGTATACAACAGCTGCATCTTGCCGGTACCTACCCAGGGAGCATAGACCTGGAGGCCTACGAAAAGGGTTCAGCTTGTAGTGAGGACGATGCAGCGAGCGATAGAAAAGAAAATGACAGGACCAACCTTAAGAGACAAGAAAAAAACAGAGTGCGCCAGGGAACAAACTGCGATTAAGGATATCGTAGTTGAAATCAAGAAGAAGAAATGGACATGGGGCTGGAACGTAGCGCGTATGCAGGATAACCACTGGTCTTTAAGGGTAATTGGCTGGATTCCCAGAGAAGGCAAGCGGGGAAAGCAAAAGTTAGGTGGGCCGATGGGCTTAGGAAGTTTGCGAGTATGAAGTTGCAACAGCAAGCACAGGACCGAGTTTACTGGCGGAGCATGGAAGAGGCCTTTGTCTTGCAGTGGGCGTAGTCAGGCTGATGACGATGATGATGTGACACGATATCGTGCTGTCTTTCCTCCTCCTCCACTTCACCCTCACATCTCTCTTCTTCAACCTTACTTCCCCTTTTCACCCCCTTGCTATGCTATAGTATACGCAAAGCTTTATTATGCTTCATCCTCACCTCCTGCTTTCTCTCAACGTCACTCTTGTTTTCACTTCCCTCCTCGTTATATTCTAGTGTATATGACTATATCCCCCCCCTTCTTCCTTTCCTCCTCTCACCTCTCTTAACGTGTGATGTGCAGCCTACGTCTACATTCAATGAGCTCAGTTAGAGTGCCCCAATGCACGCGCCTCCGCACTCTAAGCTCAGTTGGAATACAGCACCGTCTTTCTGAGTGCTTGTGTTTAAAATTTAGCGCTGAATAATAAAAAAAGATGCCCCCCTTCTCATCCTCAGTTTATTTATTAACCTTTGATATTACACACGGCTGTGATATTGTTACTTGATACATGACTTGGGTATGAACATGTGTGTAGGGGGGAAAGCGAGGTTAGAGTAGAAGATGACGGAGAACGGTTTCGTACCGGTCCCGGTATCTCGATGCGCTTCTGAGGAATGTCAGTGCTCTAGACGTAACAATATGCATTTCACTTGTGTTTCTTCTTTCACCTCCTCACCTTCCCTTACTTTTCTCGCAACTTGCAATACAATACTCCACATAGCTAACCTAAATTACGCTGCCTATTCTTTACCTTATGCCCTCCTCCTTCTCATACTTCTCTCCCTACATCTCTCTTTCACATTCTTGCTACACCATGGTTATGTTATACGTGGCTGCACTGTACACAGTTTTGCCGGTGTGAAGCTATAGATGGCTAGGCCTTCCTTCAAACTTCGCCCGTGCTCTTTTTTTTAATGTAACCTTGAAATTCGCATAGTACAAAACTTTACGAACATTATGGCACAATGTAGTGCAAATAAAAAAAAAGAACAGGTCATAATGAATTAGTACTAACTTTCTCGTCTCTCTCATTTGCCTCATTGCACGGACAGTTGTTTGGTCCTATTACCCCCGAGACGATGAGGTGGCGCCATCTGGCGTGAGGCCTGCATGACGTCGCGACAAGGAATCTCTGACGCCCGCCGTGGCACGATTACATAGCATGCGCTCGCTTCGTACGCTGTTGCGCTGTTTGCGATCCGTTTCCGCTACTTTCAAACCTGGGGTGAATGAGGAAAACAGGGCCGAGAATGCTCCTAGGGAAAGAGCAAAACATTTGTACAGTACAATCGTCAACGGTTGCCGCGATTCGTCGGACACGCTTTGATAAGGTTTGTTGATCGATTCTCCGCCACGGCAGCCGCATCCTGGCGGGAGTGAAGAGCAGGGACATGTTTGTGCTTGGACATAGAAGCACGTGAAGGTACGCCAGGTGCTTAAAATCATTCTGCATCATAGTCATGTCGTGGTTTTCACATGTGGGACACCGTACGTGTTTACATTAATATGTCGATTCGTTCACGAGCGGTGCCTTTTAGAGATGTGATGTTTCACCTCCAGAAGTGTCATTTTCATCGGACACATGCGCGTATTCGCGCACAGTCTTTTCATTTTTTGCCGGTGCGTCTTCCCTCACGCACAGTTTCAAAAATCGATGCAGCACCGAGGCAATCTCGAATACCATCGTAGCTGTTGCATTTGCTTTCTTGTATACTCGCTCATTCGTCGTGTAGTTTCGTTTCGTGCTTTCCTGACAACAACTTCGGGATTTCACTACACGGCATGAACACCATGAGGTCAGTTGCGGAGGAAACATCATGCAGCGTGCACTGTTACGCTCACGAGTACCAGTTTAGATATTCCCCTCCTAAATGATTTTTCCTTGCTTTTGATTGCCCCTGAGCTTCGTCATCTTGTATGTAGATAAGACTTGCGAGACCAGACATTCAATCATTGTGGCGAGGAGCGTTCAATCATTACGCGGGCCATGTCGCTCAAAGTGCCATCGCAGACATTCGGAACACTCATTTTGACTTTTAGGCATTTGTTTCGCAAATTATTGCCATCAGTAGTGCTCCCACTGGAATTAAACATGACCGCTTGTGACGCGGTGGCCGATCGGACCGGTATATGGTCGCATATTTGCAGGAGACTGTTTAGATGAAATTATCACATAAGCCAAGCATACTAGCATCCCCCCCCCCCCCACTTTCCTAAACATTTTGTGTGGGATCGTATTATTTTGTTCAATATTTCGGATATATTGAGTGACTGTTTTTGGCAGATTAAACTCATGTATCCTATAACAACAAGCGCACTCTGTCAAATAGCCTGAATGATCTTCACAAAAGTCATTATGTAGTTAGTGAATTTAAAAGAATTCAAATTTTATTTATGACCTTTCGGGACATACATTCCAACCGCGTTGGGAACGCCACGCTGTAATGAAGTTCGAAGCGTTAGCGTAAATGTTTTTAGCGCCCATTTCTTAGAGCAAGTGACGCAGGCCAGCACGGTGCTCGTTGTTTTCACCACCTTTTCCACAGCGAATCTTCCGTTCGTGCGGCAGTTTGCCCCTTATAGGCTACATCATCGTAACATTCCGCGGCTCATTCCACTTTCGGAAGTGGCGAAAACATCCGCCTACTAGCCTGCACGGTTGATTTTGATGGCAAGAATGAGCGGTGATCACCTCTGCATTGCGAAAGAGTGGGCACACGGCTGCCGCAGCAAAAGGCGATACTCGGCCGCGGAGCGAGAGAGTCCTTGCCGTGACGTCACATCGCTGCGACCGCAGCGACGCCAGTGTTCGTTCTCGGGGCTCATCGCCTAGCTGCGTGGCCTCCGCGATCGGCTGTCGGCGGCGCGCCGCCGGCAGCTGATCGCAGAGGCCACGCTAGCTGGTTATAGTGGCGGGACCGAATGTGCGACATGCCTATGTAATCGCGCCAGCGGTTACGACAGTGACAAAAGACAACTAATTGGATAAAAATGTTAAAAAAACACACATAGTTCAGTAAGGCAAAACACAATAGCAGACAAAGTAACCACTTATACAATTGTAACTCTTGAAAACTATTTATAAAGCGCTTTATAGCTATAGATAAATTCGCCTCTCCCACACCAGTAGGATGCCATACCGACTGTGACTGGAGGCCCACGGCAAGTTATCGATTCGTCCACTTTTTTTTTTTTCTTCGCATTGACATCGCATTACAATATCACATGCCTTATGATTTCTTTGGCAGTGTTGTCTGCTAGTTCTAATTCACGTTGTGTCTAACGAAGCAAAACGAGCACTTAAAATTATCACTCATTGCTACCATTAGTACGAGCTACTGCTACTAACTTCTACTGTTACCACTATAGTGAAATATGGCTTAATAAGTCAAGGGAGGCTCCGCCGAGACGACCGATGCGCGGCAGCAGATCACCTCAGTGACCAAAGAAATAGTCCCGCTCATTCTCTCGGCATAGTTCTCTGCAGGCGGTGTTAACGGCCGTCCGGCTTATGACGTCAGTTCGGAGTACACGCCCATTGGTGCAAGCTCGAGTGAATCCGGCTTGAATGTAGAAATGCCGCTGGCTTCTAAAGTTGTAACCGACTATAGTACTAGGCTACTGTTACTAACTACTACTGGTACAAGCTACTACTACTGCTGTTACAACTGCTATCACTAGTACAAGCTGCTGCTGCGACTACTACTACTACTACTACTACTACTACTACTACTACTACTACTACTACTACTACTACTTTCATATCTGCCTATCTCTACTACTAATAGTACACTCATCTCTACCTCTCTCCACTGCTACTAGTACATTTACTACAAACGTGACCGATTTGATGTGGCGATGTGGTGGCACTACCATCGGAATAGGCACAGCGTCAGCCTCCTTTCCCAACGATGCTTTGTGACACCAAACGTGGGAAGTGCGTAGTAGCCGATTCATTTGCCTGTCGCATCGCTTTTCTCCGCGACGACTTCTAGACATCTCGCCGCAAATCGACGCGACATAACACGGGGAGTGTCGCACACACGGTCACCGGTTCACTGACTGACTGATGTGCGGCACGTGGCTTTCCCGCGCAAAACTGGGCCAAGACGGGCCGCCGCCAATGCACGTCACGCGAGACTAGAACTTAAAAAAAAATGAAAACGGCAAAGAATTGGATTTGTTCGGCGACGCAAAAAGACTCGCGTATTCTCGCGGAAAGCCCATTTATTATTAGGCCTGTGTTGGCTACGGTGCTTGTGGTGGTAGTCTCGTTCACCCTCTCCCGTTTCACGACATTTAAATGTATCTATATATATCTCGCCCCTAGAGACGCGACTCTTCGTTCTCTCAGTGACTTCATCGGTGTGTTTCCCTATTTTGTTTGTGTTGACAACTTTAGCCTTCCGATCTAGCCGGGCTCCTCCGTGACGTCGAAAGCCAGAACGCATTCTTGGCGCTTCAACCAAGCGTGGATTAACAAACGCCGCCGGCTTCCGACAAGCCAGGCGCGAAAAAGGACGCCGCAAATACATCCTCGTTTGTACTTCTCTGCATCGCTGCAAGACGGCGCGCAAGTTCCCTTTCCCACTGAAAGAGACCATTCTTTCTGTTTTCGTTTATTTTTATGGTCTTCGTTTTCTTCATTACGATTCTCGTACTGTAACTCCAGCTTCTCGCTATCACCAGCTCGTGTCATTCTTTTGCCTTTTTATGTCTGTGTTCCCCTCTTGCCTTCTTTTTTTTTTTTCATCACTGCCCGCTGTTACTTGTGAAACTTTTTTTTCCACACAATCTGCAGCTTCCTCACACTTTTTCTTTCAGACCGTCTCAACATCTTTGTCACATACGCACATTTATTTACTTTCCGTTTAACAGAATTTCTTGTAGATGTTTTTTTTTTACGACTCCTTCCTGCCTGACCGAAACAAGCACACTTTCATCTTCGGGCATAACTATAAATAAAACTAAAATATAGTTCAGCTGTCTGGTCGTCCTATACTGTTGTGTCTTTCGTCTCATCGACAATAGATGGGAGTATGGAGAGCGAAAAAAACTTTCATGACGCCTCAGATAAAAAAAAAACCCTGCGAAAGAACACACACGCACACATGGATGCATGGAATCTTCATTTCCTTTCTCTCTGCCTCATTATGTTTTCGTTCTCCTTGTGACAACTCTATCTGAACTCCCTCCCCCTACACGCACACAGGGAGACTAAAAAAATAAGGCACATGCTCGCCCGATATGATCCGTTTTGACAAATCGAAATAACCTAAAACACTTTCTGATTACGTCAAGAAAGGCGGATGCGAATGATAGCACGATTCGCAAAATGTAACTCTTAGTATCGAGGGGTGCAATAAATCTCGGCCCGTTTTGAGAGGCGCAAGCGTGAAGAGCGAACCCAAGAAGCGCGATAATTAAGAAAGAAAGTTCATCATAACCACACCTTGCACGAGAAGGGTTCTCCCGGGAGGAGGAGGAGGTAAGTTTATTTACAGAAAGGCAGAGAGGTCGGCCTGAGCGATAGCTTCCTCTAGCCTGCTACTCTACACTGGGGCAAGGGAAAGGGGAAAAGAAAGATTAATGGATGACGATGGTGAGATAGAGAGGTGAGTATGTAGTGTTCTTTCTAGCTGAGACACATTTTATAGCCGCGCACATAGTCCAGTTGTTTCTAAAAAGGTATTAACTGCTCTTTTGACCGCAGTTGCTCTGTTGGTGTCTGGCCAAGGGCCCAACATGGTCTCATCAGTTAATGGCCTACTGCGATACAGTTCAGTAGAAGAAATCAGTGTTTGTCGTTCACGTGCGTATGCTGGGCAGACACAAAATATGTGCTCAAATGTTTCTGGCACATCACAGTGTTTACAATTAGGACCGGTGTCACTGCGACCGATGATATGTGCGTAACGTCTGGTGTACGCTACACCAAGACGAATGCGGTGGATATACTTGTGAGTTGCCATTTCAATTTAGGAGGCATGCGGAACCTCATTTCCGGGTCCCATTTGTGAAGTTGCTGGTGTCGCCGTACCGGTTTGGTCCAGTGCTGAAGTGTGTAGCTGCGCATCACGCAGTGAAGTAGGGCGTTCGTGTCAGCTCGTGAAAACGCAATGCGTACTTCAGGGGCACTGCTTAAGGCATTTTTGGCTTCAGCGTCTGCCTCTTCGTTTCCCAGGGTTCTCCCGTATTTCTGTGTGTGCGTAGCGACTGGCGTTTCGCTTGTTTACCTTTTTTTTTCGGTCTCGATCACAGTGATTTAGGCCACATGCTATGGAGGTGCCTGCCTTTACAAGAAAAACCTCAAGAATCCTCTGAAAATGGCTTTCATGCCATGCTCAAGAGCTCGGTCCTTCTACAACAGCTGTCCAGAAAGCCCACGAAGAGGCGGTAAGGGTAGGCCTCCCCTTACCTACGTAAGAGCGGCCCGCGATCCGTCCCTATGAAACGGGGGTGTATTCTTTCAGGACCTCAACAAAGTTTCTAAAGCGACGTCTCTAAATGGCTAGGAGAAACGAAAAACCGTCCGGCATCGGTGTCACGAGCAGTCTCTACTGGCTGCAGCTATCAGTTGCGTCGTTCTCAGCGTCGTACTCAAGCACGCGCGTCATTGGCTGCTTTTGTGGGTGACGTCGCCCGACTTGTGGCATCCATTGCGCTGAGCACGCGCTCATCAGTTTCTACAGAGAGCTTCCACATGGGTAGGGAGGCGCTGGCGCTTCGCGAAGTGATCGGACGCGACGCTCATCGGCTCCGTCGATTTTCGGCTGGAACCGTGCTCTTTTCAATGTGGCTGCTCTAAAACTTGTGCGGTTGCATCTGCTAAGTCAGCAAGATTCTGGAGACACCAATCTTACCCAGGTACGCCCAATTTTCGGCCACTTCGAGCAACTTTGCATCACAACGTAGCGAAAGAGCTAAGCCTCACGGCTGCGGCTCCGCCGCTGCTGGATGCGGAGACGCCGCTCGGTCAACTCCTCAACATGGCGCTGCCTGAACAACGTGGCTACGACCCTACGACTCTGTCGTGGTCATATGTCCCGACAAATCCATCAGGCGATGGCCCATTCACCATTTCGGCGGAGCAAGCCGACATTTTTCAACTCGTCGAGGGTCGGCGTCGCCGCCAAAAAAACGCGGAAAGAGCGTCTGCACTGAAAACTCCTCTCAACAATCCAACCACTGGAGACGCTGGCGCTCCATCTCCTAAAGCTCCACAAAAGACTTCACCAGTCTCGAAGTGGACGCCGAAACCAACGGTCAGGATGAATCCTGGCGACTACGTGATCGTGCTCAAGCCACGCATCACAGTAGCCCTCAATGCAGCGTTTGAACAAGGTGAGCTCGGCGCTGCCATTTCCCAACTCATAGGAAGGCAGCACATGAAGGACATCAGCATTTCTCCCAATTGGGAGCAAAACATCATCATCTGTGGCACGCAGAATAACGAGGTGGTTCAGAAGCTGCTGTCGGACTTTCAAATCAACACCAGCAAAGGACCGCTGCCGCTTCGCGGTCACCTCAAGCTCACCGGTGTTGTGTGTCGCGACGTGATTTTTGCGCACAACCTCGAAACCAGTGCGTCCCTGAAACATAGTTTGCAGTGGCGTGGTGGTGAACTATGTAGTCTATACGTGCAAGCTGGGGAACTCCAACGTAGCTGTGTTGACTTTCGCGGGAAGGAACGTTCCGCGTTTCGTCCACTATAACGCAGAACTGACTCCCGTCAGGGAGTACAAGAAGACAGTGCCAGCGTGCTACCACTGTGGCGCACTGGGGCACCGGGCGGATATCTGTCCCAACCCAGTCACCGAAAGATGCAGCCTTTGTGGCCAAAACGTGGGCGCTGGTCCTGAGGGGATGGCCCCCCACGAATGCAACCCAACGTGCATAGTTTGCTGTGGTCCGCACCTCACCAGTTCCCGCGAATGCACTGAAAAATTCTTCAGGCTTCAGCCACCAGGGTCCAGGACATCGGGGACCCCAACAAAACCAAAGCGCCGGTCAACTGGCAAAGAGCCCATTCCTGGCAAAGCAGCAACGGCAACGCTACCACCTGGCGCGGCGGTATCTCCAGCTCTCGGCGCTCCATCTGGCAACGCTGCACGCAACCAACCCAAGGTAGGCAGTTGGGTGGAGGTCGCCTCCTCTCCCTCCTCTCTCTCCTCTTCACCTTCTTCTGCCACAAGCACTACCGAAACACAAAAACTCAGGCACGAGCTCGCCCTTTTGCGATCTCAGAATGAAAAACTAGCCAGCGAACTTGACTCGCTCAGAACCAATCTCACTACTCAGCCCTCGTTGAGCGACGAAGAGGAAAATATAACAGACAGGGAGATTCCTACTACTGTAGAGAGTCGCGTCGCGGCCCTGGAGACCCAGGTGAATGCAATAGAAACACAGTTGGCTGACCTCCCCAAAATTATCCACGACAACATCGCGCGTCATATGGAGACTGTCATCGCACAGGTGACACAAACAGTAACTCACATTATCCAAAAGTTGATACAAGACAAACCACGCGTCCTTAAGCGCGTAGGGCCCATTAGGGACGTTAATCGCCCCTCAAAATTTAACAGAGCGACTCCAGATGAGCCTGACTTTTCTGAAGACCCCAGAACGTCAGCACAGGGTGCTAGTGAACTGAGTAATCTTAACAATACAACCCCACCCTCCATCTCCGAACATGGCCCCCAACCCTAGGTCGCGAGCCAGAGCAACTCAGCCGTTGTTATTAACACAGTGGAACTGCAGAGGTCTCAAGAACCACAAGAAGCGGGCTCATTTCCGCCTCTATCTTGAGACCTTTGAGTTCCTCGTTGCCGTGGTTGCCCTTCAGGAACCCGGCACGGACGTCAAACTCACAAATTACACTACATTTCAGCACAACCCGGAGACATTTATACTTGTTCACAAGCAATATACCGCCCAGGAAGTTACACTCCCCACAACACCACCTTTCCCATACACGATAGTGTCGGTGCTGCCTATAAGGCGATCTGACCCACCTGTTCATATTTTAAACATTTACTGTCCCCCAAAGCTTAAGAACGTCACGTTCAGCGCAACTTTCACACAAGCTATGCAGGTGGCAGGAAGGGACCCCCTCCTGATCGTCGGCGACTTCAATGCCCAAAGCAGGTTATGGGGTTACCCGCGAGAGGACACGCGTGGAAGGAAGCTTGCGGAATTTCTTTCTACACTTGGACTCACCCTCCACACTGATCCCGCCAGCCCAACACGTGTAGGCAACTCTGTTCAACGAGATACTTGTCCAGACCTCACAATTACACGCAACATACGCCATGCCGACTGGCTGAACACACAGGACACTAGTGATCATTGTGTATTAAACACAACCGTGTACATGCGTCCCATAAAACGCCCACTTACACAAGCTTATATCCCAGACTGGACAACTTTCCGCACAACTCTACCTATCGTAGACCCTCTCTAGTCGGGATACGACACCTGGTCTAAATCACTGACGTCTACACTGAAACAACACGAACGGCTGATACAGCTCACGGAAACTCAAACGGACGTGGACAACCACCTCCTCCATCTTTGGCAGGCCCGCCGCAGCCTCACCAAACGATGAAAAAAAAAACAGAAACATAACAGACGCCTCAAGAAACGCATCCTAGAACTCACAAAGCAAGCTGCGGAATATGCTGCTCAGCTAGCCGACACTAACTGGGTGGACAGGTGCAACACGGTGTTGCGAAAGACGGCGACGCCAACACGGTCCCGAAGGCGCCACTGCTTCCAACTCCGCCGGGAAGGTCACCAGCCGTTTGGTAGCGTATGTTTCTCAGCTCGCGACTGCTTCTACGCAGAGCTGATAAGACGAGCGGACGAGACGACGGTGAGTTAAACAAGGTTTATGTACAGCATATATACAGAGGCGTTACAAATTCGGCACTGGGGCCGACAGACTCGAAGAGCCGAGCTCTCCTCTCTAACACATAGGTCTGCTCTCAAACGGGTCCGCTCTGACACACATGTCAGCTTTCACCTAGGACCGCCGATCGCGACGCGCCGCAGGGCTTCTTTTATTTGCACCGGGTCCAACCAAAATGTCCAATCAGAAGCGCCGCTGGTCGTCAGGGCAGACTCCTCCAATGGGGTCGCCGCGCAATGCGTCAGACCCCCAGACATGAAGACGCCAGTTGTTTACTCGACGGGTCGCTTGCCGAGGCTGACTCACTGCACGTGCACGCCAGAGAGGCGCCGTTGAGTTGTTCATCGCGTCAGGCGGACTGGCCTTGACACAGATTGCCTTTTTCAGAGGCACGGCCGTTCGCTGTGGACTTGCAGGCATAACAGCACCCCCGCCGCCAGACAATGCGCCGAAAAGACGAGCTGCTTCTACGGGGCTCGGATGACAGGCGCGCTCGTTCGCCAGGTCCCTCCAGGTTCGCCTCCAGGGCCAAGGGGAGAATGCAGCTCCAGACTCTGTTCCGGGAACACATCATATTCTTGACGACAGATCCCAGCTCCACTGGCTTGTCGCCACAACTTGCTGGCCAACTTCGCTCGTCTCTTCTGACCATCTTCGGTTTCAGCACTTGTCGATGGTTCTGCAACTTGCTAAGAACGGTTCGACAACAGACAACACACGACACAAGCAAGTGCCCTCGGTCACCCAACAGAACACCAGACAAAGTATAGAACAACATATACCTATCTACGTGTCTATCGGAATTTTGTTCCCTCTACATCAAGAGGCACATGTGGGACACAAGACTCTTAAAGTAAGAACTTGAATTTTTCACGCTTACAACAACGCAACGAATTAGAATACCGCATGAAGTTGGCCCCTTGAGATCACTCTGAACGAGAGCGCTCAGCCCAGGTCGTGATGAGGTTAAAATTTTGCCCCGAATCGCCAGCGAGAAACCGAAAGGTTGAGAAGGTACTAGCTAGAACGCACTGCTCAATGCACCTGCATTAGCGTTTAGCTTTCCCCCTTTTTTTGATAGCGAACGTCAAAGTTGCGCTGTGGAGCAACATGCTCCACCTCAGTAACTGGCCACTTTTAGGCGACGATACCTATGCGGCAACAAGAGCGGCTCACACTTGCGACGTTGCACAGGGAAACAACGATACGGCTTGCTACGGATTGACTCCTCACCGCTTAGCTCGATATCATGTTCGATCACCCTCGTGTTTGCGTGACAGTCCAAAAACACGTCTTCAAATACCAAAACAATCTTTCTCGAGTCCTCTTTTTGGACTTCACTTAACCTAGGCTCTAGGTTTATCTGCTCCCAGATTACCTCCGATTCCCTTTCGATTGCCTCACTAGAACTAAAATCTTCTGCTCCCTCTTCCTCTGAAGCATTCAACAGATGATTTACGACTGCTTTAAAGTTGTAAATTTTGTCCGGCCGCCTTCCTAATTTCCCTTCATAATTTGTATCGCAAGGCTTCGATAATACTTTGGCGGGCCCTTCCCAATCAACATCAAGCTTGTTCCTTTTGGACGGCTGCAGCAGCATTACCTGATTATCAACTTCAAAAGCGCGTTTCTTCACCGATTTCTCGTAGAGCTCCTTCGACAGCACATGTGCCGCGTTTTTGTGGCTTTCCACTAGCGCTTCAATCGAGAGGTCCTCACGCTGCTCTCGAATGAGCGTCTCTCGATCAACTCTCGGCAGCTCGCTCCAACTTTCCGCTACAGGCGAGAGCGTTGTAACCCTCTCGCTCTGACTCAATGGCGCCATGTCGTCTCCCCCTACGCATACCTCGCCGGCCGCTTCCGCGACGGGCCGCTCGCGTGACCGCTCACATGACTCATGCGGAAAATTTCCTTTCTGGGGTTCCGTCGACCCGCCGACAAGGTCACTTGAGAGTTCACTGCATTGAACCAGATCAAGCTGCCGCGATAGCTTCCGCGCTTGCGATCGCGTGAGGGCCATGCACGTTAAGTTGGGGAAGAACGATTTGCCCTGCTCTTTGAGAAGCTGCTCTGAGTTGTTGGAGAAAAGATAAGGAAAACGATCGTTTAGCGCGGCGGACACAGCCGCTTCGGTGCGAAGCTTACCGAACGGGCCTTCAATGACAACGGTGGCGATTGGTAAGAGAACACTCTGCTCCTCGGCGACTTGCCTGATCCACGCGCATTCTCCTGTAAAGTCATCCGGAGACACCAATGAAGGATGGACAACGTCCATGGTTGCCGCTGAGTCTCTAAGTGCTCGGCACGTTTTCTCATTCACCAGAATTTCTTGGAGATACGGCTCCAACAACCGCATGTTTTTTTCTGATTCTCGGATCGTTGCGAAGGCAAACTTTTCCTGGCAGTTTCTCGCGATGTGTCCTTCCTTTTTGCAGTTGTAGCAGATTAGCGGCTTCCGTTTGTTTTCCGATTCAAATGCCTGTGTGGTAGAAACCTCACTCGATTTCTCCGCTTCTGTTTGTCCTTCCCCTACACTGTTCTTCGTAAGACACGGGTCCTTCTTGAAATTACGGTGCGGAGCGGGTCTCCGTTGATCAGGTTTCTTTGAAAAGCCCTCTTTTCTCTCATCCTTTTCAACGCGCACTGCCCTGCTGTGCAACTTTCGGCGAGTATAATACTCCTCACTCTGCTGCCTTGTTTAGCTGTACTTCACCAAGTCTGTCCTGCAGCCAAAGCCTGACATTATCCTCGATGCAGCGGTAGAATTGCTCCAATGCAACGCATTCCACCACTTTATCGCGGTCGTCATAAACACCTTCGCCCTTGAGCCATTCAATTAAATCGGCCTTAAGACGAAACGCGAAGTCAACGTGTGACTCATTCCCCTTTTCAGCATACCGGAACCTTTGCCTGAAAGCCTCGGGTGACAACTTATAACGTCTCAAGAGCACTTCCTTAACCTCGTCATAGCTCTCAAACGCTTCCCTCGACAAGCAAGTTATCGCGTCGGACACTTCGCCGGGAAGAAGAGCTAACAGGTTCTGCGCCCAAAGAGACCGCTCCAAAGCATTTCGCTCACAGACGTTTTCAAACTTGACGAGATACTTCGCCATGTCCTCGCCTACTACGAACGGTGGCAGTTGGTCCCGAATTCTAAAACCGCTGACCTGAATCGTCGGAGAAGCTACGCTAGACGCCTGCGAACACTGTAGGATTGCCAATTCTATTCGTTTCAACTCGAGGCGCTCCTGTCTCTCGGCTTCTTCGCGGCGTTCTCGCCTTTCAGCTTCTTCACTTTCGTGAACTTCTCGCCTTTCAGCCTCCTCGCGGCGTGCTTTGGTCTCCACCCAGGCCTCATCGACTTCCTCAGCCGACACTTCCTCATCCTTCATGATCTCAAGGATCGCTTGCTTTCGTTTCGCACGGCCCAAAGCAATGCCGAGTTCCTTACAAATTTCGATGAGTTCCTTCACTTTAAGGTTCTCCATCGTTCACACTAGCCTCTTGCTGTTTGCCCCTGTTAAAAATCTACTTGCCGTACCCACTATAAGCCTACTGGCAAGACGCGCAAGCAATTTTTCACACTCCCGTGTTTACCCCCTCTGCATTAACTTTGGTTTCAAAGAGCTTCGACTTGGCTTGAAACGATCAAAGCTCACTTCAATGCTTCACACAGCCCTTCTCTAAACTACTACAACCTGAGCTAGAGTAGTCTGGTGAACTGAGGGGAAAACATCAGGCACTCACCGCATCGATGTCGCTGACGCCGGTCGATCCCGCAGCTGCCAACCACTGTTGCGAAGGCGGCCGATCCCACCGCTGCCACCACTGTTGCGAAAGACGGCGACGCCAACACGGTCCCGAAGGCGCCACTGCTTCCAACTCCGCCGGGAAGGTCACCAGCCGTTTGGTAGCGTATGTTTCTCAGCTCGCGACTGCTTCTGCGCAGAGCTGATAAGACGAGCGGACGAGACGACGGTGAGTTAAACAAGGTTCATGTACAGCATATATACAGAGGCGTTACAAATTCGGCACTGGGGCCGACAGACTCGAAGAGCCGAGCTCTCCTCTCTAACACATAGGTCTGCTCTCAAACGGGTCCGCTCTGACACACATGTCAGCTTTCACCTAGGACCGCCGATCGCGACGCGCCGCAGGGCTTCTTTTATTTGCACCGGGTCCAACCAAAATGTCCAATCAGAAGCGCCGCTGGTCGTCAGGGCAGACTCCTCCAATGGGGTCGCCGCGCAATGCGTCAGACCCCCAGACATGAAGACGCCAGTTGTTTACTCGACGGGTCGCTTGCCGAGGCTGACTCACTGCACGTGCACGCCAGAGAGGCGCCGTTGAGTTGTTCATCGCGTCAGGCGGACTGGCCTTGACACAGATTGCCTTTTTCAGAAGCACGGCCATTCGCTGTGGACTTGCAGGCATAACAACGGCTGCACGCCAGATGTCTGGTCGCAACACGTGGAGCCTGTTTCGCGCTCTCATCTATCCAACACAAACACGCACAGAAACTCAACGTCACTTACATGAGGTCATGCACAACTTTAGAGGAACGACAACACAGCTGGCACACACGCTCAGGGACCGATACCTGTGCTCCACCAAGGACCCCCGGACGGCCGCATACTCTTACGCAGGCAAAAAGAACACGCAGTTGGACACCCCGTTCCAGCTCCACGACCTCCAGGCGGCCTTACGCAAGATGAAGCGTGGCACTTCACCAGAGCGTGACCAGGTTACGGTCAAACTGTTGGCCAATCTTCCCGACGCAGCCTACGCCACGCTCCTCAAATACATCAATAGCATTTGAGACGAAGAAACTCCTCTCCCTCTTGAATGGAAATCAGCTCTCGTGACCTTCATCCCGAAGGCAGGTAAACCTATTCACGTAAAAAACCTTTGCCCCATCTCCCTCACGTCTTGTGTCGGCAAGCTGATGGAAACGATGGTGCGCGACAGACTCTCCGAGTTTCTAGAAACACAGCACACTTTTGCGGACACCATGTTTGGTTTCCGCCTTCAGAAGTCAGCCCAGGATATACTTCTACAGCTCCACCATGACATATTAGATCCTGTTGAATGCCCCCACAATGACAAGGTAGTCATGGCCTTGGATCTTAAAGGGGCATTCGACAACGTGAAGCATGAAGTAATCCTTGACCACCTCAGTCAGACCAACTGTGGTTATAAAGCATTCAATTATGTTAGACAGTTTCTTACAGACAGTCAAGCCTACATACGCATACAAGATGAAGAACATGGGCCTTACGTCATCGGCTTGAGGGGAACTCCTCAAGGCGCGGTCCTCTCTCCCCTCCTATTTAATATAGCCATGCTTCATCTTGCCCCCAAATTGGCTTCTCTACCAGGGATACATCACGTCTTTACGCGGATGATATCACGATCTGGGCCACGCAAGGTAACCTGGGTCACATAGAGTCATGCCTGCAAGCAGCAGCGACTGTAGTCGACGACTACGCAACCTACTGTGGACTCCAGTGTGCCCCGGCTAAGTCAGAATTTGTGCACGTACGACCCTCCCCTCGGGACACAACTCAGCTCCATATCAGTCTTCCCTCGGGACCGATCTATGAGGCCAAGGAGATCCGCGTCCTTGGCCTCTTCATACACCACCAACGCAAGGCCGACACCACAATAGCCAAACTTCGCACGGTGGGAGACCAGGTGGGCCGTATGGTCCGCCGGTACTCCAACAAGCGGGGCGGATTACGAAGCAGGGATGCAATGCGGCTTGCCCATACTTTCGTAACAAGTAGAATACTCTACTCCACTTCCTACTTGCACCTACGCAAACACGAGGATGATCAACTCGAGGTCATCCACCGTAAAGTTATCAAGCGGGCTCTCGACCTCCCTATCACCACGTCGAACCAGAGACCTCTGGCCCAAGGCGTGGTGAATACCTACCGGGAACTTCGAGAACCCCACCTCGTTAACCAATACACGCGCCTTGCACAGACCCATTCCGGTCGCCGCCTCTTGGACCGAATACACATCAAACACGATTACTATATTGAGGAAAGGGTGAGAGGGCCAGAACCTTGGAGACGCGCCCTCCGGGTCCGACCCCTTCCCCGCAACATGTCCAAAGAAAACCACAGTGGTCGCCGCCAGGCACGCGCGGAAGCGTTGCAGCGACACTTTGGTCAAGAGGAACACGTGTGCTACGTGGATTGCCGGCCCGCACCATGGGGGGTGGTATACGGCCGCAGTCATACACAACGCAAACACCGTAAACGGGCTCACTTTCAAAGCCTACAGCACGACACACGCGGAGGAGATTGCCATCGCTCTGGCTCTCACCTATCCCTCTTCTAAACATATCATCACCGACGCACGAGGGGCCTGTCAAAACTATCAGCTAGGGTGGGCTTCGCCGCTTGCTCAGCGCATACTGGAACCTAGCTGCCGATACGTTAATCCAACTCCGCGAAATCTGGTTTGGGCACCCGGTCACTAAAGACTGAGGGGTAACGAACAGGCTGATCAGGCCGCCCGCGCACTCTCTTCCCGGGCTACCTCCCTGTCTTTGCAAGCCTACTCGCAATCAGACAATTCGGCTCTTTCATTCGAAGATATTACCAATTACTACAAGGAGGAGCACTGGAGCTATCCAGACCCTTGTAAGGGACTGCATCGCGCTGACGAGTGCTTCCTTTTAAAACTGTTTACCAATACTGTACTGTGCCCGGCGGTGCTAAAACATTTCAATTCATCCTTTGATGGCACGTGCCAGTTCTGTGGTGAGGTGGCTGACACCTTCCACATCGTCTGCGCGTGCCAGTCTAATCCATCTATCCCCCCCAACCCCAATCCCACGAGAGAGGACTGGGAGGCGGCCCTGCTCGGCTGTCAAGACCTGAAGGGCCAAGAGGCTCTGGTTCAACGGGCGCGGGCGGCGTTGCTTTCCAATGGAGCCCTGGAATAGGGGTTCCACCTAGTGCTGTGATGGTAGGAGGCCAATTAGGCCCCAACCCAATCACCTCTCTGCAACCATTTAATGGTTATTAAATGTTTCACCACCACCACCACCACCACCACATGGGTAAGCCATGGACAACTTTAGAAGAACGCCGACAGTGGAAAGGTGAAACACCTCGCATTCGCCGGGCCCATGGTTTTGTACGGGCGCAAAAACAGGTCCGGGACAATGCCATCAAGAAGAATATTGTTACGTGAGTTTTTAGGCCTGCTCACTACCGCCGTGGCGTCACTCGTTTTGCGTGAGCGAGCGCGCGTAAGGGACGCTGTGAATCCCTTGCCACCATCGTCTGCCGTTAAAAGAGAAAGCGTTTGGGGTGGTTTTTACATTCTTAACTGCCTTATTCTGCCTTGTGCGTCAAAAAAATTGCCCGCAGCTTCCCTCGGGGGAACACTGAGGAGAATGCGGAGCATATAATTGGTTAACGGGGTGTTAAAGTGCGACTTACTTGGGTCGATGGCTAAATTGGTTAACGTGGTTGTGAAATGGGGTGTTAAATTGTGACTTACTTGGGTCGCTGGCTAAATTGGTTAACGTGGTTGTAGGAGGGGTGTTAAATGAGTGAACACGTATGACACCTATGCTACCTCGGCGCGCTTGCGCTCGCGGGCAGCATCGGGATCGGCCTCTCGTCGCCGACGCTTGCACTCGGCTTCCCGTTTTCGAAAGCCCGGGTCCTCTTGTCAACGCTTACGTTTCAAAGCGGCCGAATCCAGTGCTGTTGCTCGACGCTGACGTCTCTCAGCAGCTTCACGTTCTCTAAGTTGAGCATCTTCCGCTCGACGCCGACGTTTACGTTCGGCGTCGCGAGCTCTTCTCCGCGCTGCCTTGTCTTCGGACGACGACTTGGTTGCGGTTCCGCCAACACTTTGGCCGGTGCTGGTCGAAGGGACGTCGATCATTGCGACCTCGGACGTCGACGCGCCGTACAAACCAACCGACGAGCGAGCACCGACCTTGAGTATATATACAGCGCGACGGCGCATGCACTGTCAGCTGTCGAATGTTCGAGAAGGGGGAGAAGCGCAACGGCGCATGCGCGCGCGTCAGCTGCCGATGTTCTCGAAGCGCGACGGCGCATGCGCGCGCGTCAGCTGCCGATGTTCTCGAAGCGGGACGGCGCATGCGCGCTACATTATACAGCTAGCGAATGTTCGTGAAGAGGAGAAGCGCACGCGGTGTGTAGAGGAGGAAGGGTGCACAGATGGTGGAGGAGTGAAGCGCGCGCGGTGTGTAGAGGAGGAAGGGATGCACAGATGGTGGAAGAAGGAGGAGGAAGCTTGCGGACGGCGCCGCACTACAAGCCTCGAGTATTAGATGCTCCGCATCTAAAAAGGCGCTGGTTTAAGAAATTTACTATGCTTGAAAGCATTTGGGCGTTATTCTGTGGGCCATTTCTTCCACGAAAAAGTCAAAGACCATGCGCTATCGAACGTGTGGTCGATCTACAAGAGCGAAATTTAATGGACCAACAAAGTGATGAAACAAATAAGGTAAAGTGTATTCATTCTTCATTTACACACACATGCACGCGCACACACAATCTCTAGAACATGCAGAGAAACCGTTCCTACTCATTTGCAAAGTTTCTGCAGTTTTACTTGTACTCTTTCGAACATCTGTCTTCATGGACACGAAGTTACGGAGGAGAGTGTGTGCTGCTGCCAGAAGTATGTTATTCAGCACAATATCAGGGCGGTGACCATTGCAAGAGAAAACAAAGGCTTCCATTTCCCAAAAATGTCTTGTGACGAACACAAGGAGCGGCGTTTCCTCTTTTGCTCGGGCCCCTCTCGCATTGGTGCGTAGTCCCTCTGATCACTTAGAGCCTGGGGAAAAAAATTTAGTATTGGGTCTACATTACAGCCCCCGTGGACTCTTATACTGCAATGCCGGTTCTTGGGTTGATATATTTGGTAGTGTGTTTTTTTAAATGCTATAGCACACCTGAAAAGCATTTAAGAAATCGCTTTACCGTAAGAATCCACACGCATCTAAATTTCAAGAAAACATATTAGGTTAAAGGGCCGACGAGGCAGGCTAAGAATTATATCACCGAAATAAATCGGTAGGAACACCGGCAAAAAATACTATGCACAAAACCGATGCACTAAGCAATGCAATAGCATTCATTCCATTTTCCCCAAGAAAGTAAACAGAGGTAATACAAGTTTGCGGCGCTGATCGCCAATAGCAAAATGTTTACTGACCCTCACGGAAAAACGCCTGTTTTGAAAACGTACTGGCAGGCGCGCTTATTAATTTAATGCCAGGGCTTACGCCGACAAGTCATAAGCACACATGACAGCTTTATTTTAGAGAAACAACAAAGAATGGTGGAGATAGTGACACGGGAAAGAATTAGAAATATGTAGTATGGAAACACGTACCTTCGGGTCACGAAGAAAACGAATGTCGACGTCAACTTGACACACGACACGCTCCCATTTTCATCTTCGGTTGTCCTTTTAAAACAAGAACACCCGCAATTTCGGTCCCTCTGCCACGATAATTCACCACGCAGCATAGCCCAACCGTTCGAATTTGCAGCCGTACAGATTGCAAATATCTAGTGCACAAAACGCGTCACTATTCATGCTGTAGTTCACGGACACAGAAAAACACAGTCTTCTCGAGTCGCCAACAAGCACAACGGCTCCATGAAAACGTTCGTCAGGCTTGGTAATCAATGTCTGTCGAGTGACGAGAGCAAGCGTATAGACACGTCCATGCAGCGGAACACACCGGTCTAAACGGAGTGACGTCAGAGCTCGCGGCAGAAACACTGAGCTGGCCTGGAAAGGCCGAGTGCCGGCAGCAACTGCGTACCGATTATCCGGCAGCCTTCCAAGCCATGCTAAATCGCGAACGGGAATGCAAGCGCCGGTGGTGGGCAGATCGAGCAAACCACGCTGCCGAGTTAGCTCGGGATGGCAACAACGCGCGCCGAACAAGTGGCGTTGAGGCCACAAAGGCGTCAACGTAATCGCGTTCGCCGGGATTTTCTTCAGCGGCACTTGGACTTCGGCAGCGACGGCTGTGGACGCCTGTGGTTCAAGTACTACCCCCGTGATTGCAAAACGCATTTAACCACTCATTACATTTCTTCATGACCATGATCATTCGAGGCACAATGTGCCTCGTATGAAATGGACACCGTGTAATCCCAAGCCAAACGTGTGCGATACCTCATACGAACAAGTAACCAATAATTGTGAAAGGTTTTAGAGAAGCGTCGAGTCGAACCCACTGCTAAATACAGGGTCAGCACGTTTCAGCTTTTGCTGGTCGACAATCTTGGGCGGTGAGTGCTTGGGCGGTTATTTTCCATCCATCCATCCATCCATCCATCCATCCATCCATCCATCCATCCATCCATCCATCCATCCATCCATCCATCCATCCATCCATCAGTCCGTCCGTCCGTCCGTCCATCCGTCCGTCCGTCCGTCCGTCCGTCCACCCATAAATCCATCCACCCATCCGTCTATCTATCTATCTATCTATCTATCTATCTATCTATCTATCTATCTATCTATCTATCTATCTATCTATCTATCTATCTATCTATCTATCTATCTATCTATCTATCTATCTATCTATCTATCTATCTATCTATCTATCTATCTATCTATCTATCTATCTATCTATCTATCTATCTATCTATCTATCTATCTATCTATCTATCTATCTATCTATCTATATATCTATCTATCTTAACAATGCGTCAGTGTTTCTCGAACACACACACACACACGCACACACACACACACACACGCACACACACACACACACACACACTGTGTGTGTGTTCGAGAAACACTGACGCGCTGTTTAGATAGATAGATAGATAGATAGATAGATAGATAGATAGATAGATAGATAGATAGATAGATAGATAGATAGACAGACAGACAGACAGACAGACAGACAGATAGATAGATAGATAGATAGATAGATAGATAGATAGATAGATAGATAGATAGATAGATAGATAGATAGATAGATAGATAGTGTTTTGTGATCAGCAAGCATACTTCTATCGAATTTAGTCAGCGCTCTTTCCGACGAGTCCCAACCAACGCCAAAGTGAGAAAGACAAGCTTGTGTAAGAACCCATAGATAAATGACTCAAATTTTTCATTCTGGTCTCCTGAGGTCGTAAACAGTAGAAGAAAGCACACAAAATATTCCCAGGCCATAATATAAAATCCAAGGTTGAAAGAGATAAAAAAAACCGTGGCGCTTCAACGAGTTAGGCTGCTTTTGCTGTATAGTGCTCTAGGGTGGAGAAATGCGTAAACGGATCCACCCCACACTCACGAAAACTCCTTTTACGAATCTCGAAAGCCACAGACAAGCATGTTAGCGTACAGTATACAACTGAAACGATGAAATGTCGGATTTGCGCCCAATGGATAATTCTGTGGCAGTCTTTCTCCCTTTTCGTGTCCACAATGGCCTGAAACGCGGGAGAGTTATTACACTTTATCACTTCTGATAACTCGCGCGAAGAACTTTCGAGTTATACATACTATAGCCGCGCAACAACGACCCGACCAGATGAGAAACGTGATTTACGGCACGTTTCCTCATCTGCGCGCTACGTAAATGACACACTTTAACAATGTAACAATGTAACTCACGTTCGCGCATAATTTACTGCGTCGCGACACAAAACCCGAACAGCCAGTGCAATGGCTCCCATCAACATTTACACCACAAAGGATTCACGGTGCTGTGCCGTGAGCGGCCGGCGTTTTATTAGTTTTTTTTCACAAACCGGCGCTGATGAGATCTCTAAGGTCTCGTTCACGCAAACTATAGTACTGTATGCACCGGTGGGTGATATCGTTTAGTTGTCTAACCATGGAACCGTTTCGCGTGTGTATAAGACGTTGTATATAGTAGTTCTCGTAATAAACGAGTGAATATCACTTATTTGTCAAGTAAACGAACCGATTACGTGCTGTCGGTCTCGTTCAGCAACGTGTTACAACTTGTTACATGGGAATACATAGTATGAGTGATAAAAGTTTCGTTGTTGCTTCATTTTTCGTTTCAAATGGCTCGTATTCGAAGTAACGTCTTAAGACGCTACGACGATTGTGAATGTTGCATCAATGTCTGCGAGAATGAGTAAGAATAAGAAGTTTTTTGTTTTTTCTGATAAATATGGGAGGGTCCTTTATTTAAAAAAAAAAGCTACTTCGATTTTGGCTTCTCTCGCCGGGCCCCTGCGACTATAGCGACAGCAAAAAAAAAGAAGGAAAATGAAGATAAACAAAAGCGCGATTTCAACAATGATGTTTGAACACGGTGAAAGCAAACTACGAGGTTTTTTTTTTTCGCTAAAGGTTCTCGATTCTCCGTAACGTACGTATACTGCAAGGTTACAGTGAGGTATAGAAAGAGAGAAAGAAAGCGAATCAAACAATGCCGGCAAAGTCCACTTTGTTGAGATGCGGGGAAGCGTATACTTTGCTGGTTCTTGTGGGAAGTAACTCAATGACGTCTATCGCGTTCGAGCAACTCGGAGTAAGCAAATGATAAGCAGGCGTCGACTTGTGGGTCGGAATAATGAAAGCGAACACTCACTCAAACCGACGTTTTTCTCAGGCTATGCCCGGATTAACAGCCACGGTCACTCGCTCTCGTCGATACTTGCAATCGCCCGCCAATATGCGCTCGCGCCCATGGCCACCTCGTAATCACTTCATATGTATCTTAAGTAGTGCAAAAGATGGGAGAACAAGACGAAGGAGATCACAGAGATCACAGGACAAGGTGTTGACCACAGGTCACTCACTCACTCACTCACTCACTCACTCACTCGCTCACTCACACACACACACACACACACACACACACACACACACACACACACACACACACACACACACACACACACACACACACACACACACACACACACACACACACACACACACACACACACACACACACACACACACACACACACACACACACACACCACCATTCTTGCCTCAAGATTTCTTGCCGTTTATTTCTGCGGTGGCAAAATTTGGCGTGTTATTTAATTAGCAACGCGTGAGCGGGACAGCCGATTAGGTAACACAACATACACCGCATGTGGTCGTAAAGTAACGTGATGCAGACTGACCCATTCGGATTTATCGTTTCAAGAAAAAAAAGATATGTATAGCCAATGCACACGGACACACGGAGGAAGACGAAACAAGGGGCATTACTTACACTGAAAAGGGTCGTCTGGTGCGTTAAAGAAGACCCGGGGCGGTTTTGGGTCGGGACTCGCGACAGAAGGACGTATACAGCGCACATACATTCGCTTACACGCCGTGTTGCGCGATTCGACGGCGAAGAAGCTTATCCACGTCTCGTGTTTTGTTTATGTTTCCCCTCTGGTGGCGGGTACAACGCAATACCAGGCGAGGTTGCAGGGGGTGCGTCCCAGCTTTATGAGACGGACCAGTTAGGAAAGCAAGCAACAGAGTGAGCACACTTCAAGCACAGTGATTTCGAGAATTTCACAATTATTCCCATTTCGCTGTATACGTCTCCAGTGCGTGGGTCCACTTAAATGCATGTCGGTGCGGAAAGTGAAAAAGGGGGCAACGCTAATATGGACACAAAGCAAGGCTGTTTATCTTCGTGGGGACTAAAACAACATAAAAAACCGACGGACTCACTTCGACTCGCCCTTTGTGGTTCGTTAAGACACAGACGATGGCGCTTGCATACACGTCTGTTATTTTCTTTATTGACGTATGATAAGGTCGAATAGATCAAAGATTTCGTTATAAGCAACCCGCTTTACCACAGCTGCTAGCACTCGGATATAGATGCAATGAACCAAAAAAAAACAAAAGAGAGACACAAGTGTTGCAGCTGTTATATAGGTCGGTCTCTGAATCACAGTTCGTTTTGTTTTTTTTTTTTTTGTCTCGCTTTCCCCACCAGAAGCTGTGGCAATCAGACAACGGTCACGTATATACGGCTGCGTTCGCTCCGTTAAAAGAACGGACGCTTGAAATGATTGCGGGCTACGTAACTACTCCGACGATTAGCTAACCGTACCACTTTTGTGTTAATGTCAATCGCGATAAAACACAAAAACATACAAAAGAAGCGAGACGCGATACGAGTAAACCGCGTGCAGTAAATGTCGTCCGTATACACCCTGGAACTATACGACCACTCCCACGGCGCGACATCGCAATTTTTTTTTTCATGGTCGTCGTTGTCGTTCAATAGTTGCACGTGCAACATTAGGTATATACGTCTGCATTGAGACATGAATGAATAAAAACTGGCGGAGCTTGAAATATTCACAAAAGCTGTGCAAACCTAAAACAGCAAAACTATACGATTCTGCATGCTAATCTGGTTGCTTCTAAATTGTTCTTGGTCATAGCTATAGGTGACGAGCATTGTTTATCATCATCATCATCATCATCATCATCATCATCATCATCATCATCATCATCATCATCAGCCTGGCTACGTCCACTGCAGGACAAAGGCCTCTCCCATGCTCCGCTGGTTAACCCGGTCTTGTGCTTGCTGCTGCCAATTTATACCCGCAAACTTCTTAATTTCATCTGCCCACCTAACCTTCTGTCTCCCCCTAACCCGCTTTCCTTCTCTAGGAATCTAGTTAGTTACTCTTAATGACCAGCTGTTATCCTGTCTACGCGCTACATGCCCGGCCCATGTCCATTTCCTCTTCTTTATTTCAACTATGATATCGTTAACCCCCGTTTGTCCCCTAATTCACTCCGCTCTCTTCTTGTCTCTCAAGGTTACACCTACCATTTTTATTTCCATTGCTCGCTGCGTCGTCCTCAATTTAAGCTGAACCCTCTTTGTGAGTCTCCAGGTTTCTGCTCCGTAGCTAAGTACCGGCAAGATACAGCTGTTATATACCTTCCTCTTGAGAGATAGTGGCAATCTACCTGTCATAATTTGAGAGAGCTTGCTGAATGTGCTCCACCCCATTCTTATTCTTCTAGTTACTTCAATCTCGTGGTTCGGCTCTGCGGTTATTACCTGCCCTAAGTAGACATAGTCTTTTACAAATTCAAGTGCACTATTACCTATCTCGAAGCGCTGCTCCTTTCCGAGGTTGTTGTACATTACTTTCGTTTGCTGCAGATTAAATTTAAGACCAACCTTTCTGCTCTCCTTGTCTAACTCCGTAATCATGAGTTGCAATTCGTCCCCTGAGTCACTCAGCAATGTAATGTCATCGGTGAAGCGCAGGTTACTAAGGTATTCTCCATTAACTCTTATTCCTAACTGTTCCCATTCTAGGCTTCTGAAAACCTCCTGTAAGCACGCGGTAAATAGCATTGGGGAGATTGTGTCCCCCTGCCTTACACCCTTCTTGATTGGTATTCTGTTGCTTTCTTTATGAAGCACTATGGTAGCAGTTTATCCCCTGTAGATTTCTTCCAGAATGTTTATATATACTTCATCTACGCCCTGATTCCGCAGTGTCTGCATGACGGCTGATATTTCTACTGAATCAAACGCCTTCTCGTAATCTATGAAGGCTATGTATAGTGGTTGGTTATACTCTGAGCATTTCTCTATTACCTGATTGATAGTATGAATGTGGTCAATTGTTGAGTAGCCTATTCGAAATCCTGCTTGTTCCTTTGGTTGATTGAATTCTAATGTTTTCTTTACTCTGTTAGCAATTACCTTTGTAAATAGCTTGTACACTACAAAGAGCAAGCTGATCGGCCTGTAATTCTTCAAGTCCTTGTCATCTGCTTTCTTATGTATTAAGATGATGTTAGCGTTCTTCCAAGACTCTGGTACCCTTCCCGTCAGGAGACACCTTGTAAACAGGGTGGCTAGTTTTTCTAACACAATCTGTCCTCCATCTTTCAGCAGATCTGATGTTACCTGATCCTCACCAGCAGCTTTGCCTCTTTGCATGCTCTCCAAAGCTTTACTGACTTCTTCTATCATTACTGGTGGGGTGTCCTCTGGGTTACTGCTAGTTCTTATCATATTAAGGTCGTGGTTGTCTCGGCTCTTGTACAGATTTCTGTAAAAATCCTCCGCTATTTTGACTATCCTATTCATATTGGTAGTTATTTTGCCTTCTTTGTCCCTTAGTGCATACATCCGACTTTTGCCTATCCCAAGTTTCCTCTTCACTGCTTTGAAGCTTCCTCCGTTTTTCAGAGCGTGTTCAATTCTCTCCATGTTATACCTTCTTACATCGCATACTTTACGTCTATTAATCAACTTCGAAAGCTCTGCCAGTTCTATTTCGTCTGTTGTACTTGACACTTTCATGATTTGACGCTTCTTAATTAGGTTCTTCGTTTCCTGGAAAAGCTTGCCAGTGTCCTGTCTAACTACCCTGCCTCCAACTTCCTTTGCACACTCCGTGATAATACTCGTCAGATTATCATTCATTGTATCTACGCTAAGGTTGGTTTAAATTTAAGACCAACCTTTCTGCTATCCTTGTCTAACTCCGTAATCATGAGTTGCAATTCGTCCCCTGAGTTACTCAGCAATGTAATGTCATCGGTGAAGCGCAGGTTACTAAGGGCCGAGTACCTGTTCTGCAGCGACACTCTGAATTCCTGTACTTTCCCTCTCAGTGCTAGCTCATTGATTGGCTTCTTGCGTATCAGTTTCTGTCGTTCCTTCTTCAAGTCTAGGCGAATTCGAGACCGTACCATTTTTTGGTCACTGCATCGTACCTTGCCAACCACTTCCACATCCTGCACGATTACGGGGTGTGCAGTCATTATAAAGTCTATTTCGTTCTTATTTTCCCCATTAGGGCTCCTCCATGTCCACTTGCGGTTTTCTCGTTTTCGGTAGAAGGTATTCAAGATCCGTAAATTATTGCGTTCTGCGAATTCTACTAGTAGCTCTCCTCTGGCGTTTCTAGTGCCGATGCCATAATCTCCTACTGCCTGGTCTCCAGCCTGCTTCTTCCCTACCTTTGCATTAAAGTCGCCCATCACTATAGTATACTGTGTTTTTACCTTACTCATCGCCGATTCCACGTCTTCATAGAAGCTTTCAACTGAAGCGTCATCATGGCTGGATGTAGGCGCGTAAGCCTGTACTACCTTCATTTTGTATCTTTTATTCAGTTTAATTACAATACCTACCACCCTTTCATTGATGCTATATTATTCCTCTATGTTGCCAGCTATGTTTCTGTGAATTAGGAACCCCACTCCCAGTTCTCTTCTGTCTACCAAGCCCCGATAGCAAAGGACGTGCCCATTCTGTAGCACCGTATAGGCCTCATCTGTCCTCCTAACCTCACTGAGCCCTATTATATCCCATTTAACACCCTCTAGCTCCTCGAATAGTACAGCTAGACTTCCCTCACTAGATAAGGTTCTAGCGTTAAACGTTGCCAAGTTGAGGTTCCAATGGCGGCCTGTAGTCCAGAGATTCTTAGCACCCTCTGCTGCGTTGCAGATCTGACCTCCGCCGTAGTCTGTTGCTTCGCAGCTGCTGAGGACTGAGGGCCGTGAGTTATTTGGCGTATCCATGTGGGAGGTAGTGGCCAGATACTGCACCAGGGTGGCCAATCCTTCTATGGTGAGGGAGTGCGTTCCCGGTGGTGGTTACCTGTGAGGCCGCACCTCAGGCCTCTTAATGCAGTTCCATCAACTCGCGGTTTTTTTTTCCGGTTGGGAACTGCACGGCACCAGGCACGTGGTCCGACTGTTGTTGTTTTCACAGATTCACACTGTTTTCCGCTCCCAAGATTTAAAATTTTCGTTTGTAATAGCAGTATTTATAGTGGTTGAACTCCTTGTATCTTCACGAACAAATAGACACCACTCTGACCCTCCTAGGACCAAAATTGCTAAAGTTATAGGTAGATATGTGCAGAGCTCACTTACCCGTGCTGTTGACGCGGTCGCTCCCGCTCCCGCAGTTGGAATAATCTGTGCTTATTGGCTAAGAGGTGGAGGAGCAGTTCCGGTGGGCTTAATTCGCTGTGGAAGCTGTTTCGCCAAACCCAGCTCAAGCAGTGACAGCAGTCCGGCAACACTGAGTAGGTCTTCTGAGTAAGTCTCTTTTGACGCTCTCAGTTGAATTGGGCGCTCGCGTTTTTTTTTACGGCTATCTCCGGATTTTAACGACTCAATTGAGACCTGATTTGTCATTCTGGGGTGTGTAAAAGCCGAGATATGACTCGTTGTCCTCAAAGTGGCTTGGTCCCCCACAAGATGGCGGCCCCCATATGGTCATAAGGTGGGAAAAAATTCTTGTGGGTTTGTTTTCGCCGGTCAGAAACTGATAAGATTGAGCTCAGAGCCCGAAATCTTCTTTCTGCGTGATTTAATAATGTTACCAATATTTGTTGTGATTTTTTGCCTTTTCATTCAATCTTTGAGCTCGAGGGGGCAGGTGCTAAAGTCCCCTTGTTTATAGGTTGCTTCTTTGTCGTTGCTAAACTTTACATAGGTGATGCTAGGCGATGCTGTGTGGGGTTTCACTCGAACGTTGATTCTCAATGCAGAGAGGCTCGAGTCAAAGCGCAGCCACAGCCGTGACACGGATGTTCAACCCAGAGACGAACTCTCGCTAAAACCAACCTCTCACAGATCCGCGGACACGTCGCCATTGGCGTATAGGCCCTTTCGGCGTCTTCTTGAAGCCGCCATTGCCTTTCCCATTCGCTATAGTGTTGTATTGACTGTTGCCTGCTACCTTTTTGTGTACCATTGGTGAGTGGTGGTATTTAGTCAATTTCTGAGGCACGTGACCCGTTTACGAATCGCAATATGGCTTTTATATAACGGCAGTTTAAAGAGCTTCGCTGTTAAATGATCTACCTTGCTTGCTTGCTTGTGCCTATGTTTTGGCTCGTATACCCACTACGCGGGATTGGCCAATAAACTGGCGGTTATTATGTTGGGAATAAACGAATTTGAAATTTAATAAAGAAAAATCAATAGAAAATGTACCTAAGAAATATGAAATTCAACAATCATAAAGTGACGTGCGAATAAAGTAGGCACTGAGCTATAATTTGGAACTAATAAACGAATTTTAAAGAACTACATTTCCACTAAGAACAACCTATAGGAAGAGAACCTTCTCGTCTCTCTAAGGAGTTTGCAAACTGCTATGTAAGCGTTCCTGTTGCTGCTGCCCAGAGAAGAAGCCCCAACGGAAAGAATGTTTTCACTATTAATAGTAATGCTTAATTTTTAATAAAATTTCTAAATGTTCTTTTTTATGGCTGGTGAACCGTCGGCATGTAAGTAAAAAAAATCAATGTTTTCAGGTTCTTGACAATAAAAGCAGAGCGGAGATGGCACCTGACCGGGCCTGTATAAACCATTGCCCCGCAAAACATGTTTTTCTTTACTGTCCGCATTACTCACACTAACCACTACACCGTGACAGCCATTAAAACGACCCTCACTATCACGTTCATAAATAACAGTGACACTTAGCAGCATTTGTTATACTTTATTAGACACATGAAATTGGATTATTCTAATTAGACTGACTGTTATACAGCGTGGATTAGCCGTTCATGGTGCTACTATCAGTGCTGTTTTTTCCCGAAGCGAAGTTCACTGACGGAAACAAGACGAGTTCAAGAAGACTATGTTCCAGTTTCTAGTTCAAGACTTTAAAATATTCGTGCTTATATATGTAGCCTTTCGCTGCTTGTTGCGATGTCTGAGTAAAGTAATTTATTCAGGCATCGAGCAAAAAATATTTCATCACTGTCACGTGTCTTTTGCGCATATATATGACCAATCCAGAAAGTAATAAGTTGTTGTTGAAAGCTGGCGCTTCTCTCTGTCTGTTATCTGGAATGTTTTTCTCTATTGTTTGCGCCTTTTTGTTTGTTGCGCCTTTTTGTATTGTTTGCGCCAGATAACGGTACATAAGAACACGGCCGCTGAATAAAAAAATGGCAGCATATCCACGGAGTGAATGATGGAGAGTGGGGCGAAGCATTCGTCCGTCCATTTGTCCTTGCTTCCGTCCGTCCATGCATCCGTCTGTGTCACCGTCCATGCGCCCATCTGCCCGTCCGTGCGTGCGTCTGTTAGTGCGTCCGTCCTTGCGTTCATCCATGCATCCGCCCCCGCGTCCATTCATGCGTCCATCCATGCATATGTCTGTGTGTGCGTTCGTCCATCTATTCAACACTCCAAGTACCACCATCTCGCATCTTTTCATCATAAATTCCCCATATAGAAGCACCGCCATCCAGCGGACATTCCAAGGACTAAACGAGAGGTGGCACACGCACACTTTCTTACGGCTTGCGCTTCGGGTCCACTTCCCACCTTTAACCACCTCGAGTTCATGGTATATACTAGTTCACTGTATTCATGGCACTGCGCCGAACTCTCGCTAAACCTTTCGAAAACCAAGGAGGTTACGCCCAGCGAGTATGACGTAGCAAACTTTTTCAGTCAGATAGTGCTCAATGTACATGTTAATGGCTGCTAATGGGAAATGAGAGGCGGAGAATTCGGCTTTTACTTTCTTACGGCTTGCGCTTCGTATCTACTTCCCATTTTTAACCACCTCGAGTTCATTCATGGTATATACATGTTCATTGTATTCATGGCACTGCGGCTCAACGCTCGCTAAACCTTTCTAAAGCTAAGGAGGTTACACCCAGCGAGTATAACGTAGCAACCCTTTCTTGTCAGATAGTGCTCAATGTACATGCCAATGGCTGCTAAAGGTGATCGCAGCCTGCGCGTTAACTAAAAGCCCAATGCTCCTGTCTCTCATTCCCCATTAGCAGCCATTGACATGTACATTAAGCACTATTCTTTATTGTTCAACAACGCACAGGAGAAGTCTTTCACCGGCACCACCTTGGATGTCAAAATGTTATACTTGTTACAGACTACGAGGGACGAACGGGTGCCGCTATAAGAAGCTTCGCCCCTAAAAGAGGTGCAGTTTTTTTTAAACAAAGAGTATAAATAGCAGACGACATCTGTCTAACTCGATGCCCGAGAAAATAACTCTTTTCATATCTGAGTTCCCTTGTCTCTTTCTCTCACCCATCAGCGTTAATATAGGCCGCGCGAGAGAAGTCGGCGCTCTTGTTCTGGGATCGAAGTGAAAGATGAAGAGGACGACGCCGATGAAGAAGAGGACCAAGAGAGCGTGTGCCTATTTGTGATGGTGATCATTGCGAGCGTCAACAACTGCGCCGTTGAAAATACAGTTAGATGCATTACAGACATGTCCGCGACCACACCGAAGGTCTCACGATAATTCTATTAAAGGGCGTGAGTAGTAATCTTAAGAACTAATTCTTACACTGTTTTACGCCCTAAATCGTAATATGATTAATATATTTGTGATTGCAACAACAACAACAACAACAACAACAACAACAACAACAACAACAACAACAACAACAACAACAATAATAATAATAATATTAATAATAATAATAATAATAATAATAATAATAATAAAAATAATAATAATAATAATAACAGTAATAATAATTATAATTATAATAATCTTGTTGTCAGGGACGCTGTGGTGATTGGCACCGACCATCTGGTGTTTTCTTTAACGCACACCTAAATCAAACCGGATTCTTCAACATATCGCCACCGTCTAAATGTGGCTGCCACACCCAGGATTACACTACTTTCGGGTCAGCAGGCAAACACCATACCTGACGGTAGTGCGGGAGGAGCGTTTATTGAAAATTTGGTCATTTCAGAGTTGCTAGACAATAAAATGCGTTGATGACATACGTTAACAGCCCCGCCAGCGACAGTTGATCATTCAAAACATTTCCACTAATGTGTCAATCAATAAAGTAATCAATCGCGTGACTTATATCAACTTGTACACGGCCTGGTAAAAGTCTAGCTCGTAGACGGACACGATTGCGTAAACAAGCACGCGTGCTATGTTTCATAAATATATCGAGCAATCAATCAAATAACAAAATGACATACAAATGTATGCGATTTGAGAAACTAGCTTCAGAAGACGGTGTAAATCTACGTTTTACGTCGCTTGCATAGTGTTTGAACTTTGTAGATGCGAAGCAGCTCTTTGAATCACGTGTGTAACGCCGGACATATACGTGCGTCCGTACAAACGCATCGCTATGTGTTCCCCTCACTGAAGGTGTTGCAGCGGTACCAAGTAGGTCACGCCGCAGCTGCGCGTTGACGCCAGGCTCCCCTCACATGCTTTCCTCCCAGGTGCTCGCTGACGCCACACTCTCCCTCAACTGCAGCTGCCGGCGCCCCCGCCCACTCGTAACACACTTCTCTCTCGCTTCACCCTCTCTCCACCACCCGCAACGGTCGATCACACGTCGAGTGGAAACACTCTTCCGGCTCGTCAATCCGCGATGAAACTTAACGAAACCCATCCCGCCTCCCATGTCTTTGCATCTCAAACAAGCGTTTACTCGAGTAAACGCTACACCAAGTTTCGCTTCAAACCATTCTTCCAGCACCCGCGTCGACGCCCGTTTCATCCGGGTCAACTCCATGCGCACCGCTGCTGCTTTGCACCCCATTAGGGTGAATACCTTCGGGGAGATGGTCCATTTCTTCTTAAGGAGCCACTCAGCAGGTTTGACAATTTTGAGCGGACAAGCGCGATGCGTAGATCACGTCTGCCAGATTGCAGCGCTACGCACTGCGCAAAATGGGTCATATTTCAAGAGCGTAGAAGACGAAGAAGAAGAAGTACGTTCGGGCATAATTCTGCCTTGAACAACTATCGTTTTTTTCTTAAACTGTCAGAATTCCTGACTTTCTCTGAACAGGCGGAACGGAAGACGTCACCCCCCGGGATGGGGGACCATCCATCCAACGAGACAGCGGGCCCTAGCCGTTTGTATAAGGATGGACCGAATGTGGGTGACCGCGTTGGCGCATCTGCTCCTTGTGATGATTCTACCGAGAGCTCATCAGTGGAAGAGATGGAATCGGAAGCCGACTTCAGGACATTCCATACCCGCCGGTTGAAAAGGAAGCTTCACAGGACGTCATCAACGGCGGAGCCACAACTGGCGCTAGACAAAGGCAAGCGATGTTTCACCATCCCGTATGTACCTATGTCTACATCAGACAACCTGAACTCACTAAACAGGCAGTCATTGACTAATTATTTCGAGCGAGTTGCACCTGCTCAAGTGAATGAAATTCGCATAAATAGCAGGAAAAACATATTGTCAGTTGATGTGACAAGCAAAACCATTCTTGACAAACTGAAAGCCGTCACGCAGCTCGGAAGTATTTCAGTTCGCGCGTTTCTCGCTCACGGGAAAGGAACAACGACTGGCGTGATAAATGACGTCGACGCTGACATCACAGACGCTGACCTGCAGAATCTTGTGACGTCGACAGTCAAAATCGTGACCATACGCCGCTTCGGGCAGTCTCGCTGCATCAAACTAGTATTTGATTCTGAGACTCTGCCCCCTAGCGTGAAGGTTGGATACGTGAGACATCCCGTGCGCCCTTGCGTGCCACGGCCTTTGCAGTGTCACAAGTGCTGCAAGTTGGGACACGTCAGCGCAGTGTGCAAAAGTGAGACAACTTGCCAGCGGTGCGGCGGGTCTCATAAGGTGGAAAACTGCGATACTGCTGTTCCATTGAAATGCCCAAACTGCTCTGGTGCACATGAAGCAACGTCGAAGGAGTGCCCGAAGATCAAAGAAGAAATTCGCGTCCTGCGGAAGATGGTCAGAGACAACTCGACACACAGAGAGGCAGTCACGTCCATCCGCCGACACAGACGTCGTCCAAAACGTAGGCACCAGCGAAAGCATAGTGGACATAGGAGTGATGCATCACCATCAGCAACAGATGAACATACGCGTACGCATTATCAGGCCGCTACACCCATGTTGTATGCACCACGTCCCAGGGATGCAGAAAGTGGACCAACGCCCGCGTTGCACGCCGATGCTTCAGATACTGAATGGCCTTCGCTACCGACTGAAGCAATAAAAAAGACCACACCATGGGCTGCAACTTCAAAGAGGGCGGAAAATGATAGGCAAGACACTGAGAAGAGCCGAACTATGCTGAAGCATCTATTAAAATCTATTCGTGCGATTCTCAACGAGCTACACACACCAGGAGCGAAAACATCAGTGCAGATCCTTAACGTGCTGGAACCGCTACTGCTGACCCTTCCATAAACAATATGGCGAATTTCTTCGATGAACGTGTGCGCACCTCTGCCATAATGCAGTGGAACGCACGGGGTTCGCGAAGCCGATTGTCTGACTTTCGACAACGGATGTTTAAATACAAATTTCCTTTGGTTGTAATATGTGAGCCGAATATGATATCGTCGTTTCGTATTTCCGGATACGTCACTTTGTGGTCACGTGATGATCGAAATCTGAGCAAAGTAATTATATGCGTACGTCAAGATTTAACGTATGTGAGACATGCCGTGGCTCCTCATGCTTTTAACGACTATATTTGCCTATCTATAAAGCACAAGCGACGTTCAATATCAATCATTGGTGAATACATTCCTCCTAGAAGCCACGTGGACTGTCCCCATCTCTTGTCTGTTCTCCAAGCTTGCCCTGGACCACATGTATTAGTTGGAGATTTTAATGCACATCATCCCATGTGGGGTTCTGCCTCAATGAACACCCGCGGCAGGGACATTGCCGATTTTGTGCTCAATCAAGGCCTCATGTCCATTAACGATGGCTCACCTACTTACCACCGTGGCGCATCGTACAGCAGCTGTCTAGACGTATGTTTTGTGAGCAGAAGTCTCTTGCCTACCACCTGTTGGTTTGTAGACGTTGAAACACATGGAAGTGACCATCTCCCTACATATATACAGCTAAAAGGTTTCCATCGTTCGTTTCCCCGGCCTGTGAAAAGCGTAGACTGGCCAGGATTCCAAGCTTCTGTAAATGCTCAGTGCGCGAACATTCAATCTATATCTGAAATAGAAAGCCTAATTGCATCAGCCTTAACAACGCATGCGAAACTTGTGAATGTGTCGCTGCCAAGATCACAACTTGACGCACAATATGAATACCTTCCTGCAATTCGTCGTCAGGCAGAGAGAAAATACAGGAGGACGAAATCACCAGCTGACCTATCTACAGCACGCCAAGCACAACGACATGTATTGCGACATCTCGATAAGCTCGATAGGCAACGGTGGAGGGTATTTTGTAGCTCTCTTGATCCCAGAAAACCTCTGTCTCGAATATGGCAATCTGTCCGAAGCCTTCAGACGCCCACTAAACAGTTGTTCCCTTTCCGATCTTTGGCTCTAAAGCAAGGTCGACCTGAAGTAGAGGTTGCAGAAGATTACTGCCACTTACTCGTAGGTATGTCCTCCTCATCGATATTTTCTTCATATTTAGCCTCACCGCCATCCAGCGACGATCGCCTCGACTTGCCATTCACAATGCACAAACTCGACGCTGCGATTTCTACGTCCCGACGGTCGTCCGCACCAGGGCCTGACGGAATTACTTATTCGGCTCTATATCACCTCAGCCAGGAAGCAATGCAGGCTCTCTTGTCGTTCTACAACTCTACGTGGGAAACAGCGACAGTACCAGAGAGTTGGAAGTGCAGCCGCATAGTGGCCTTACTGAAACCAGGCAAGTGTTCACACGAGTTGTCTTCTTATACCCATTGCCCTAGCCAGTTGCATCGGTAAGGTGATGGAACGCATGGTGCTGGCAAGACTGGAATGGCTGCTGGAGAATAATGTCGGCTTACCAGATTTTATAAATGGCTTCCGTAGAGGTCGATCATCTATAGATGGTGTTGTAGATCTAGTTTCTTCTGTTGAAAAGGAAAGACAACGTCGGAGATTGGTAGGGGCCATTTTCTTAGATATAAAGGGCGCGTACGATAGCGTCTACCATGAGGCCATTCTTGACGCACTTGAAGACATCGGCGTAGGTGGCCGACTACACGCATGGATAGGGAGCTATCTCAGAGGACGTACCATTTTAATGTCGACATCCGACGGTGACACGGCCAGGCACCTCGTAAGCCGTGGAGTTCCGCAAGGCGCCGTCCTGAGCCCCATGCTTTTTAACATAACACTCATTGGCCTTGAAGCTGAGCTTCCCTACGTTGTCAGAATCAGTGCGTATGCGGACGACATATGCATATGGGCATCTGGAGCAACGCGACCACAACTGCGAGCAAGGCTACAACAAGGCACATCAATAACATCTAAGTACTTACGTCGTCAGGGCCTGGAACTTTCAATAGAAAAATGTGCTGCATTGGCATTTACGAAGAAATCAATGTCGTGGTACCCAATCTTCGCTCACGGAGCAGTGATTCCCGTGGTCAAGCACCACCGCTATTTAGGGGTCGTCATTGATCGCAACCTGTCCTGGTCAAAGCATGTGACTGTGCTGCGAAACAAGCTAATCAGTTTTGTGTATGTTTTTCGTGTTATAGCAGGACTGAGATGGGGCCCTTCAGAGAAAAGTCTTCTGCAGTTATACAAGGCATTGTTTGTGGGCTATATAAGGTACAACTCACCTGTGCTTTCCAGCATGCGGGCAACGTGCCTTCGTACTTTAGAGAGCCTTCAGGCACGAGCACTGAGAATATGCCTTGGCCTGCCACGGTGCACATCTACCTCTGGCACCATAGAGGAGTCACGCACCCACCCTATACAGGTTTACACGTCCTGTGAGCCTCTTCGAGTGCACCTTCGTCTGCTGTTATGCCAGCGAGTCCTCGTCAAACGTCCGTGCCTCTGAAACGGGCAATCTGGGTCAAGGCCAGCCCGCACTCCGCCGGGCGCGAACAACTCCACGGCGTGAACACGCGCGGCGCATCTGTGGCCCACGTGCATTGAGTCAGTTGCGCACGTGACAGCGAGCCGGCGTCCTCATGTCTGGTGGCCTGACGCATCGCGCGGCGAACCCCATTGGAGGAGCCTGCTCGGAAGACCAGCGGCGCTTCTGATTGGACATTTTAGTTGGGCCCGGTGTAAATAAAAGAAGCCCTGCGGCGCGCCGCGATCGGAGGTCCTAGGAGAGGAGTCCCCGTGTCGGAGTGCCGACATGTGTGTGAGTCAGCGGTCTTAGGCGAAAGGCTGAACTATGTGTTAGAGAGAAGAGCTCGGCTCTTCGAGTCTCTGTCGGCCCCAGTGCCGAAATTGTAACGCCTCTGTATATATGCTGTACATAAACCTTGTTTGACTCACCGTCGTCTCGTCCGCTCGTCTGATCAGCTCTGCGCAGAAGCAGTCGCGAGCTGAGAAACATACGCTACCAAACGGCTGGTGACCTTCCCGGCGGAGTCGGAAGCAGTGGCGCCTTCGGCACCGTGTTGGCGTCGCCGTCTTTCGCAACAGTGGTGGCTTCGGCGGGATCGGTCCGTCGTTCGCAACAGTGGAGGTCAGCGGCGGGATAGGCCCGGCGCTACGCAACAGTGGTGGCATCGGTGGCAGCCACGGAGGCAGATTCGCAACAGTGGTGGCAGCGGTGGGGTCACGGAGGCCGTTTCGCAACAGTGGTTGGCAGCTGCGGGATCGGCCGGCGTCAGCGACATCGATGCGGTGAGTGCCTGATGTTTTCCCCTCAGTTCACCAGACTACTCTAGCTCAGGTTGTAGTAGTTTAGAGAAGGGCTGTGGAAGCATTAGAGGGAGCTTTGATCGTTTCAAGCAAAGTCGAAGTGCTTTGAAACCAAAGTTAATGCGGAGGGGGTAAACACGGCAGTGTTAAAATTGCTTGCGCGTCTTGCTAGTAGGCTTATAGTGGGTACGGCAAGTAGATTCTTAACAGGGGCAAACAGCAAGAGGCTAGTGTGAACGATGGAGAACCTTAAAGTGAAGGAACTCATCGAAATTTGTGAGGAACTCGGCATTACATTGGGCCGTGCGAAACGAAAGCAAGCGATCCTTGAGATCATGAAGGATGAGGGAGTGTCGGCTGAGGAAGTCGATGAGGCCTGGGTGGATATTAAAGCACGCCGTGAGGAGGCTGAAAGGCGAGAAGTAGAAGCTCGCGAACGTGAGGAGGCTGAAAGGCGAGAAGCTCGTGAAGAGGCTGAAAGGCGCGAAGCTCGCGAACGTGAAGAAAGGCGAGAAGCTCGCGAACGTGAAGAAAGGCGAGAAACTCGCGAACGTGAAGAAAAGCGAGAAGCTCGCGAACGTGAAGAGGCTGAAAGGCGAGAAGCTCGCGAACGTGAAGAAGCTGAAAGGCGCGAACGTCGCGAGCGCGAGGAGGCCGAGAGACAGGAGCGCCTCGAGATGAAACGAATAGAATTGGCAATCCTACAGTGTTCGCAGGCGCCTAGCGCCGCTTCTCCGACGATTCAGGTCAGCGGTATTAGAATTCGGGATCAACTGCCACCGTTCGTAGTGGGCGAGGACATGGCGAAGTATCTCGTCAAGTTTGAACACGTCTGTGAGCGAAATGCTTTGGAGCAGTCTCTTTGGGCGCGGAACCTGCTAGCTCTTCTTCCCGGCGAAGTGTCCGACGCGATAACTTGCTTGTCGAGGGAAGCGTTTGAGAGCTATGACGAGGTTAAGGAAGTGCTCTTGAGACGTTATAAGTTGTCACCCGAGGCTTTCAGGCAAAGGTTCCGGTATGCTAAAAAGGGGAATGAGTCACACGTTGACTTCGCGTTTCGTCTTAAAGCCGATTTGATTGAATGGCTCAAGGGCGAAGGTGTTTATGACGACCGCGATAAAGTGGTGGAATGCGTTGCATTGGAGCAATTCTACCGCTGCATCGAGGAGGATGTCAAACTTTGGCTGCAGGACAAACTTGGTGAAGTACAGCTAAACAAGGCAGCAGAGTTAGCTGAGGAGTATTATACTCGCCGAAAGTTGCATAGCAGGACAGTGCGCGTTGAAAAGGATGAAAGGAAAGAGGGCTTTTCAAGGAAACCTGATCAACGGAAACCCGTTCCGCACCGTAATTTCAAGAAGGACCCGTCTCTTACGAAGGACAGTGTAGGGGAAGGGCAAACAGAAGCGGAGAAATCGAGTGAGGTTTCTACCACACAGGCATCTGAATCGGAAAACAAACGGAAGCCGCTAATCTGCTACAACTGTAAAAAGGAAGGGCACATCGCGAGAAACTGCCAGGAAAAGTTTGCCTTCGCAACGATCCGAGAATCAGAAAAAAACATTCGGTTGTTGGAGCCGTATCTCCAAGAAATTAGGGTCAATGAGAAAACGTGCCGAGCACTTAGAGACTCAGCAGCGACCATGGACGTTGTCCATCCTTCATTGGTGTCTCCGGATGACTTTACAGGAGAATGCGCGTGGATCAGGCAAGTCGCCGAGGTGCAGAGTGTTCGCTTACCAATCGCCACGGTTGTCATTGAAGGCCCGTTCGGTAAGCTTCGCACCGAAGCAGCTGTGTCTGCCGCGCTAAATGATCGTTTTCCTTATCTTTTCTCCAACAACTCGGAGCAGCTTCTCAAAGAGCAGGGCAAATCGTTCTTCCCCAACTTAGCGTGCATGGTTCTCACGCGATCGCAAGCGCGGAAGCTATCGCGGCAGCTTGATCTGGTTCAATGCGGTGAACTCTCAAGTGACCTTGTCGGCGGGTCGACGGAACCCCAGAAAGGAAAGTTTCCGCATGAGTCATGTGAGCAGTCACGCGAGCGGCCCGTCGCCGAACTGGCCGGCGCGGTATGCGCTGGGGGAGACGACGTGGCGCCATTGAGTCAGAGCGAGAGGGTTGCAACGCTCTCGCCGGTAGCGGAAAGTTGGAGCGAGCTGCCGAGAGTTGATCGAGAGACGCTCATTCGAGGGCAGCGTGAGGATCTCTCGATTGAAGCGCTAGTGGAAAGCCAAATTGAAGCGCTCGTGGAAAGCCAGAAAAACGCGGCAAAAGTGCTGTCGAAGGAGCACTACGAGAAATCGGGGAAGAAGCGCGCTTTTGAAGTTGATAATCAGGTAATGCGGCTGCAGCCACCCAAAAGGAGCAAGCTTGAGGTTGATTGGGAAGGGCCCGTCAAAGTATTATCGAAGCCTTGCGATACAAATTATGAAGTGAAATTAGGAAGGCGGCCGGACAAAATTTACAACTTGATGAAACCATACGTTCAACATCAAGCGATCGTAAATCTGTTGTTGAATGCTTCAGAGGAAGAGGAAGCAGAAAGTTTGAGTTCTAGTGAGGTAATCGAAGGGGGATCGAAAGTAATTTGGGAGCAGATAAACCTAGAGCCTAGCTTAAGTGAAGGAGGACCTGAGAAAGAGGACCTGAGAAAGATTGGTTCCGAGTTTGAAGACGTGTTTTCGGACCGCCCCGGAAACATGAGGGTGATCGAACACGATATCGAGCTAAGCGGTGAGGAGTCAATCAGTAGCAAGCCGTATCGTTGTTCCCCTGTGCAACGTCGCAAGTGTGAGCCGCTCTTGGTGCCGCATAGGTATCGTCGCCTAAAAGTGGCCGGTTACTGAGGTGGAGCATGTTGCTCCACAGCGCAACTTTGACGTTCGCTAAAGAAAAAAAAAAGGGGGAAGGTAAACGCTAATGCAGGTGCATTGATCAGTGCGTTCCAGCTAGTAACTTCTCAACCTTTCGGTTTCTGGCTGGCGATTCGGGGCAAAATTTTGACCTCATCACGACCTGGGCTGAGCGCTCTCGTTCAGAGTGATCTCAAGGGGCCAACTTTATGTGGTATTCTAATCCGTTACGTTGTTGTACGTGGAAAAAAAAATTGAGTTGTCATTTTAGGGGTCTTTTGTCCCACATGTGCCTCTTGATGTAGAGGGAACAAAATTCCGATAAACACGTAGATAGGTATATGTTGTACTATACTTTGTCTGGTGTTCTGTCGGGTGACCGAGGGCACTTGCTTGTGTCGTGTGTTGTCTGTTGTCGAACCGTTCTTAGCAAGTTGCAGAACCATCGACAAGTGCTGAAACCGAAGATGGTCAGAAGAGACGAGTGAAGCTGGTCAGCAAGTTGCGGCGACACGCCAGTGGGGCTGGGATCCGTCGTCAATGATGGGATGTGTTCCCGGAACAGTCTGGAGCTGTATTCTCCCCATGGCCCTGGAGGCGAACCTGGAGGGACCTGGCGAACGAGCGCACCTGACATCCGAGCCCCGTGGAAGCAGCTCGTCTTTCCGGTGCATTGTCTGGCGGCGGGGGTGCTGTTATGCCAGCGAGTCCTCGTCAAACGTCCGTGCCTCTGAAACGGGCAATCTGGGTCAAGGCCAGCCCGCACTCCGCCGGGCGCGAACAACTCCACGGCGTGAACACGCGCGGCGCATCTGTGGCCCACGTGCATTGAGTCAGTTGCGCACGTGACAGCGAGCCGGCGTCCTCATGTCTGGTGGCCTGACGCATCGCGCGGCGAACCCCATTGGAGGAGCCTGCTCGGAAGACCGGCGGCGCTTCTGATTGGACATTTTAGTTGGGCCCGGTGTAAATAAAAGAAGCCCTGCGGCGCGCCGCGATCGGAGGTCCTAGGAGAGGAGTCCCCGTGTCGGAGTGCCGACATGTGTGTGAGTCAGCGGTCTTAGGCGAAAGGCTGAACTATGTGTTAGAGAGAAGAGCTCGGCTCTTCGAGTCTCTGTCGGCCCCAGTGCCGAAATTGTAACGCCTCTGTATATATGCTGTACATAAACCTTGTTTGACTCACCGTCGTCTCGTCCGCTCGTCTGATCAGCTCTGCGCAGAAGCAGTCGCGAGCTGAGAAACATACGCTACCAAACGGCTGGTGACCTTCCCGGCGGAGTCGGAAGCAGTGGCGCCTTCGGCACCGTGTTGGCGTCGCCGTCTTTCGCAACAGTGGTGGCTTCGGCGGGATCGGTCCGTCGTTCGCAACAGTGGAGGTCAGCGGCGGGATAGGCCCGGCGCTACGCAACAGTGGTGGCATCGGTGGCAGCCACGGAGGCAGATTCGCAACAGTGGTGGCAGCGGTGGGGTCACGGAGGCCGTTTCGCAACACTGCTGACCCGACATGCACAGCACCCGTTGTCTTCGCTACAAGTGGACCGACCAGGCTGTACCTATTCGCGATGCCTCGATACGCATAGGCACATGATCCCGTCAGGCTTTGCACCTGCCGTAATCCCTGCAGTGCCTCCATGGACATTAACTAAACCACTGGTATGCCTTCACATGCGTGGAATTTCGTATAAGTCGCATGTTTCTTATATTGCCCTCAAGCAACTCACCTTGGCACATTTAGATGACCGATACAGCGACTATGTGCACATTTACAACGATGGATCCGTAACTTCATCCGCCTCAGCTGCAGCCTTCGTGATCCCTCAACTCGGTATTTCCCGACAGTACAAATTAGATCATAGGTCATCTTCGACAGCTGCAGAACTTGTTGCTATGCAAGAAGCCATCAAATTTGTGAACGACCAAGCACTGCGTAAATGGACGATTCTGTCTGATTCAAAATCAGCGCTTCAAGCTATCCATTCTTGCTTAAAAAGAGGCCAATTTTACGAGTTAACGTTAGGAATCGTTCAAGCATTTGACCTAACACACAGGGGCGGTCACTTGATTACACTCCAATGGATTCCTGGACACTGCGGCCTGGTTGGCAACGAAACAGCCGATAGCGAAGCAAGAGCGGCAATATACAACGCTCCTATGTACGTCAAAGTACCCTACTCGCGAGGTGACGTCAACACATTGTTGAGATCACTCATGCGCGAATGCACTGCCACTTATTGGTTGTTACCAGATCACCGGAACAAGCGCCTGCGGGAAACAGACCTCAGTATGACTTTTCGTCTTCCAGATAAAATCAGCCGAAGACATGCTAATATACTGCACCGAATCCGCCTGGGCGTCGCCTTCACTCGTCACTACACCCACCTAATCGGCCGTGCGGACAGCCCACATAGTGAACGCTGCCAAGTGCGCGAAACGATAGCTCACATATTTTGTGACTGTGCATTATACGTGGCACAAAGAGGAATGCTAACTGCAACGTTGGCAAGCATTGGACGAACACCATTAAGTGAAAGCCACATATTGTCAGCAATGAACGACCAAACAGTGTCAAAAACTGCTACAAAGGCTGTTCTAGACTTTATAAAAAGCACTGGACTAGAAACTAGACTGTAGGGTACTATACTAAGTGGCTACTGTACATACGCACCACCTCTTCTTGTCCCCATCATCACACTTCATCCCTCTTGCTTTCCCCTTTCCCTTATCCCCTGTGTAGAGTAGCAGGCTCGAGCGAACTAGCTCAGGCCGACCTCTCTGCCTTCTAATAAATTCTCACTCAAGGGTCATATTTCAAGATGAACGCTTCTCCCCCTTCCTTTTGTGAGCGCGCGCCCAGAGAATAGATGATGATAATAGACAGATTCAGTTGCGCTTACGCAGCAGCCGTACGAACGCAGCTTGCCAACCATTCGCAGATTTAACAGCTCAATACGCAAGGCTCGCGACCACTAGCGCAGGTCGCCACATTTTATCGTCTACCCGAATTAACTTCACCTCACTCACCAATGCTAAATACAACATTCCCCAAAACATACACAAACAATTACTCATACCGCCACTTCCTAAAAACATGCATACAACATATCATACTAAGCGCCGAATCCAAAGAGCAAAAGCTCTCCAGAAAAAATTGCATGGAGCCAATGACGTGCGCTATGTTGATGCGGCAGAATACCCATCCTCCTCATCCTATGCCCTCTCTGCTGTCGACTATAACGGCAAGGCGCTCACAACGGCATCCATCACTGTCAACTCTTCGGAGGAGGCAGAGGAGGCTGCGATCTCTTTAGGTCTATCCATCCCCAATATCACTATGATTGTAAGTGACTCCAAAACTGCCATACGCAACTTCAGCGCAGGTCGCATCTCATCAACTGCCCTTTCAATTCTTAAGAAACATCCTCACACGCAAGACGTTGCTCTCATATGGACGCCCGCGCATGTGGGGTTGGGTGGCAATGAGGAGGCTCATACCTGTGCTCGAGGAAAGACCAGCCGAGCGCAGGCCTCTGATGGCGCCTTAGACCACGCGGCCTTTTTCAGCGCGAGAGATCGTCTTATGACTTTCCACGATATAACAAATCACTACCGCCTACAGTGCACTATATACCCCCTTACATCATGGAGCTTCGCGCTATCATGAAATACTATGGCGCCAGTTACAGACCCGTACGTTTCCTACCCCATCTTTTCGCCATCTTATACATCCTGCGATATACCCCTCCCCTTTGTGCATTTTCTGTCAACAAAGAGCTAACCTAGACCATATCATGTGGGGGTGTACTCGAAACCCACCACCCAATTCTCTACACATTAATAGTAAGTAGCAGTGGGAGGCTGCTATGTATAGCTCGGCGCCCGAGGTCCAGGACCAGATCTCGGATTGGGCCCAGAGGGTAGCGGAGACCTACGCTGTGTAGGCTCCTCTGACACTCCACCACCGCACCTTTCCCTCTTGGGATGATTAAAGTTTTTCTCCTCCTCCATTCGCAGTGGGAAGCTGCGTCCGCACGGCAGCTGCGGACGCGCAACAAAATCTGCCTAACGAGGGCATGACGTGCGCGTATGAATGGCCTTGCGTATACGGCAATGCAGTGATTTTGGTCCTCCACGTAGACGACTGTGCTGACGTTGCCAACAGTAGCACGTGACATGGCGAAAATCATTTAACACGACACGCGTGGTTTATGTAATTAGTTGCTTGAAGAGATTAATAAAACTTGAGATAAATAATGAGTCGCAATAAGGGAACGTGCGAGATTTTTTTTTCATTTTTGCCCGTGAATTTCAGCGAGATGCGGGGCTAATGTGCCGGCGTTTCGCATGCGTTCGTGTCCCCGCGGTCAGCGCATCGAGAAGACGACAGCCGTGCAAGCGGAAGTAACGCTCCTACGAGTTCGCGCACTCATTGTGCTCATCTATTCTACCACGTTCAAGGCGGTGTTCTAAACCAGAGTTTTAAAACCATCCCGCAGAAACAGGCAGTAGACCTCAAAACAACGCTGAACAACAACAACAACAACAACAACAACAAAAAAATGGCACTCGCGTGCACGGGGTTAGGCTTATTCGGGCACATCATGCCCACGTGACCTCTTGGTCAGATGCAAGAGAGGGTATGAAAAAGATTTAGCTTGCGAAGGCTTATTATTTATTATTTATATGTGGGGTTTAACGTCCCAAAACCACCATATGATTATGAGAGACGCCGTAGTGGAGGGCTCCGGAAATTTAGACCACCTGGGGTTCTTTAACGTGCACCCAAATCTGAGCACACGGGCCTACAACATTTCCGCCTCCATCGGAAATGCAGCCGCCGCAGCCGGGATTTGAACCCGCGACCTGCGGGTCAGCAGCCGAGTACCTTAGCCACTAGACCACCGCGGTGGGGCAGCTTGCGAAGGCTACGTGTAAGAGCGGCAAGGGTGTCGAGCTCGCCTCCTCTCATCCTCGTTTCACGTCGCTTCGAAAAATGAAAAAAAAAATGTTTTCTCAGCTCGTAATGAACCTATTCAAGAAAGTTTTGTGGAAAAATGTTCCTCATTGGACACCCAACAACTTCCAATAAGTTCTAACTAAAATTTGGTATGGGGCCTGGTGAGTGGCCCTTTAAATGCTTAGTGGACTTTGGCGACATTGACCTTATCTATCTATCTATCTATCTATCTATCTATCTATCTATCTATCTATCTATCTATCTATCTATCTATCTATCTATCTATCTATCTATCTATCTATCTATCTATCTATCTATCTATCTATCTATCTATCTATCTATCTATCTATCTATCTATCTATCTATCTATCTATCTATCTATCTATCTATCTATCTATCTATCTATCTATCTATCTATCTATCTATCTATCTATCTATCTATCTATCTATCTATCTATCTATCTATCTATCTAGCCACCTACGAGCTTTAGCTCTCCTGGCTGCTTCGACAATGGCATATATACCAAAATTGGGTTTGGCACAACATGACTTTATGACGAGCATAAGTGACTAGTCATAACATGAAAACCATGATATGACGCCATGAATCTCATGATTTACATTTCATAGTCGTGCTGCTCTAACGATGGCTTCGTTCACATGACGTATTGCACGGCTAGTATAGTATGGCATAACTGCATGGCGAACGTAAGTGACAGGCCCTAACGTGGAAATCATGACATGCATGTGATGTAAGTCATAGCTACACCCCACGCTCATGGTGCGCTCGCCGCTGTTTCGCTATCGCATCACATATGCCAAATTCGGTATTACGTGACGTGAACTGACCACGAACACAAATGCTAGTTGCATCATGATAATGACATGGAAGTTATGTACGGCATAATTTACATGCCTAACACTGCTGGTGTTGGTATTTCGAACGTTTGTGATGCCTTCATTACGCGAGTGTAAACAACATTCTCGCATATTATGTAGATACGTGAGTGCGCATAGCATTTCTACTTGCGTTTACTGTGTACTACGTCCACCCGCCTCGTAATGCTGGGCTGATTTTAAAGTGACATGTCAACGTTCCTCATTCGTGCTTTGCGCATCATCGATTGGAGCTGCCAATTTTTTCTTTCTCCCACTGTAACGTCATGCGTCTTATTCTTGCATCTTGAGCGCGAGCATTGAAAAATAGCGTGACGAAAAGACAGGCGAAATTTCGTCGAGGAGAAGGGGGAAGAGGGTGCGGCAGTGTTACGCAAGTTGTGCATCTCTCACTGTAAAACGTTTGCTGTGTCCGCTTGCTTGGAGCGCGCAACAGCGTCGTAGCGCTTGCTCATACACAAGGGGGAGGGGGGAAAGATCCCACTTCTTCTTCAATTTCTTATCTTCGACGCTATATCTTTGTTTTCCCACATCCGTTATTTTTTTTTTTTTCATCCGAAACTTGCACGACTCGCCACGTCACAGCCGGTCGCCTTACGCGCAGTTTTCCGCGAAGCGCAAATATTTGCCTCCCAGTTCAAGTGGGACGCGCTGACGCGATGGAGGCATGCGTGTCGAAGGGTAACGGGCATAAAACACGCGTGCCACAATACGCACGCGTTCGGTATCCTCCGCGAAAGCGTTGCCACAAATGCTCGCAATGGACGGCAGCGAAGCGCATATTCGGTAGGACGCAGCTGAGCTGCCGACGAGAGCGGACGCGTTTCGACGGCTCCGTGAATATCGGCTGAAAGCATCGGCTCGCGCGACCATCGCCCCACCGGCGTTCCCCCACTCTCTGCGCCCTGGCTCAACGCAACGCCGCCCAGCTCTCTGGCCCCACCGGCTAAGGACAGACCTGCCGGACGCCCTGGACGAGGCCGTGGGGTCGCCCCCAAGCACTCTTCTTCCGGACACCATCGACGACCTGGACTAACCACCCTTGGTGCCGTTCACTTCAACATTGTGCGTGGGACGCTCGCCAGGACGGTTCCGGCGTCTCGCCGGTTGCGTCTGGCAGCGGCGGCGCTCCCGTGTTCTTCATGTGAACCAGTGACGATGGCTGCAGCGGAGCTTGGGACGCAGCCATCACAACCATCATCCGCTCCGAAACGCAGTGCGAAACGCGTGGCTGACTCACAAATGGGAATAGATGATTTGTCTGCTTCAGCCACACCGGCAAGCAAGCGGGAGTGCCCCTCTCCGGCAGCTGTCGCCTCGCCTGGCACCGAGTCTAAGTACAAAGTCGTCGTAAAACCTCGTGAGTGCTTCGATGTATCAAAATTGTCAAATCGCCTCCTTCAGTCAGCCTTCGACACCTGCCTCAAAACCACCGCGTTTCAAGGTTTCTCCATTCACCATCCCACCAACAGCGTATCCGTATGGGTGCGTTCGCTAGCAGACGTTGACCGCCTCACCCACCTGCAAACTCTGCCAGTCACAGCTGATTGTACTGTACAGGTGCAAGCGTACTTGAGTTCCGGCTCGGACTTGCGTCGGTATGTGGTCTCTGGGGTTGACCCAGGGGAATCGCCGGAGGGCCTTATCACTGCTTTGACCTGCTCCACACACAAGATTGTAACAGCTCGTTATATGGGCCGTGGACGCACGTGCCTTGTCACTCTCCAAGGGCCTCGAACGCCACCAAGCCGCATTACGTACTATGGATGCATCCTGAAATTTCATGTGTACAAGCCCGGTGTGGTACACTGCTATCGGTGTTTTCGTACCGGTCACATGCGAGATTCTTGTCCCCAACCCGCAGACACCTCCATGGAGTCCGTCGAGACGCGCACGTACAAATGTGGGCTCTGCCAAACGGACGATCATGAAATAACGTCCAAAGATTGTCCAGTTAAACAGAAGGCTCTCAAAGCCCGTCGCCAACGCAAGCGCCGCCAGCGTTCGGTGACACAAGAAGAAAGGGACGCCGACATTCCGACTAGCAACCGGTTTGAACTGTTGTCCCCCTCCGAAGAGGACACACCAGCGTTGGTAGAACCTGAAAATGCTTGCTATGAAGTCCCCACGTACAGCGACGCCGTCAAGCGGGGCAAAAAACGTGTTCAGCAGCCTGCGAATACGCCTAAATTGAGCGTTACGGGTACAGACGATCTGGCGAAGCTTGACCAACAGATACAGCAGCTCCAAATGGAAGTCAAGCGCCTCGCTCAACGCAGAACCCATCTCGCTCGACCCGCTGGACCAACTGCGATGCGCGGTACAGACGTGCCGTACGCTGCTTCTGTGCCTGAATTATCCTGCGCAAGCGCGTCAGCACCAGTCAAGATGACTCCGGCAGAGCTCCTCCACTTTGTTGCCCGGCAACTGCAAGAGCTTTCAAAGGTGGTGCTCGCCAACCTTCCACCGCAATGACCACTCCTTTGAAAGCAACGCGCCACCACTGTGTCCTGCAGTGGAACTGCCGGGGACTTGCAAATAAAGTTGGTGAGCTTCGCTATCGCCTTGCGCTGGGGAAGCTCCCCGCTTGGTGCCTGCTTCTACAAGAAACGAATTCGCTTCCACGCATCCCTGGATTCACTGCGTATGATTCCCCAACCATCCCTGATCGACGCTGCACCAATGCGTTGGGACCTCCAGGCAAGGCTGCAGTGTATGTTGTGACTACATATCCTCAAACGCAGGTTCCCCTGCTGCAGTGGTGTAACCAGTGGCAAGAAGTGGTGGCAGTGCTCGTTAGACTTCCGCGTACTGACGTGATTGTGGTTTCAGTTTACGTGCGTCCGTATAGTGGCAGCGCTCCCCGACTGCGTTTGGGGTGGCTGGCTCACCTGCGTCAAACCTATCCTGGGTGCCCAGTACTAGTTGGGGGAGACTTCAATGCACCTCATCAGTCGTGGGGCTACCCTTCTTCCAGTGCTAGAGGCAACATCGTGCTAGACACATTTACAGACGCGCACTTTGTCCTTCTGAATGCCCCGGCTACTTCTACACGTCGGTGGGATCATCCCTGTGCTCCACCTTATGCGCCCGATCTCTCGTGGTGGTTGGGCATGTGTGACGTTTCGTGGGACCTAGAACCAGACTGCTGGGGGAGTGATCACCATCCGTTGAAAATTGGTTTGGCCGCGTATAACCAGCGCCGCCTCCGACGTCGATGCTACACAACCAACTGGGACTTATTCCGCAATGAACTGAACGACTCGATTGCTGATACATCGTCTGATCCATTGCAGGTGTTAACCAGAGCTGTACAAGCCGCCACGCAGTCAAGCTGGGTAGAGGAGAACCGACCACATCCAAATTTACATCTTCTGCGTCTGTGGGCAGCACGCCGTCGTGCAGAGCTGGCCTTAAACCGAGATCCGGCAGCCGCTGAGCTTCGTGATAACCTCAACAGACTCACCGCTGCGGCGCGTCGCTGCGAGAAGCGTCTCGCCCGCGAACGGTGGATGGACTGGTGTGCGTCACTCGGTCCATCGTCTTCAACCGCCTCAATATGGCGAACGTTCCGGAGTATGGAACTAGGCACCCGTACGCCGGACCCAGCGGCCAGTGCGTGTCTGTCTTCTGGATGCACGCCAAGCCAGTTCGCTCCAGAAATAGTTAAGGCTTTCTTCCCGGCCTACAACCTGGCCCCACCACAATTCGACTGTCCGTGTAACCTGCCTCCGGAGGTTGGCGTGACTCCCAGTCCGTCGGACATCGAAGGCATGCAAGCGCCATACACGATGGCGGAGCTCCAGGCAGCAATTGACCAGGCAAAAGTACGCAAGGCACCAGGACCAGATGGGATCTCCTATGAAGTGTTCAAGAACATGGATGGCCCTGCACTGCAGTGGCTGCTGGACACGCTTAACGCAGTCTGGACGACCGGAGGGCTGCCTGAATCGTGGAAGCATGCCGAAGTTGTGCCGATACCTAAGCCGGGAAAGCACCCGAACAGCCTCTCTAATCTTCGGCCGATTGCTCTAACGTGTACGTTGTGCAAGCTTCTTGAACGCATGTTGGCGTCGCGCATCTCCTGGTGGCTGGAAAAGCACGCCTGGTACCATCCGGCCCAGATTGGCTTTCGACCGCACCTGGGCACGGAAGATGGCCTAGATCATTTGACGTCCATGGTGCTTGTGGGAAGAAGATCAAGCAGCATTCGAACCCTTCTCGCCATGGACGTTCATAAGGCCTACGACAACGTCAGCCACTCTGCGATCAATCACATAATGCAATGGCTTCAACTTCCGCCTCGCGTCTGCGACTTTGTGGAGTCTTTTCTGGCACACCGTACCTTCTGCATCAGAGTAGGCAAGGAACGAACCGGACACTTTGTAATGAAGCGGGGTGTACCGCAGGGCTCGGTTCTAGCCCCGATACTCTTCAATATTGCCCTGTTGCCCCTCGCGTGGCAACTAGCACGCATTCCAGATGCCTTCTTCCTCCTGTATGCCGATGATTTGACTGTGTGGACACTACATCCAGACCTTCAACGCCAGCAGGAGGCACTCCAGAGTGCTCTCGACAAGGCGTCGGACTGGTGTGCGCGCATAGGACTGACACTATCTGCCACGAAGACTGCATTCATGTCTATCACCAACAGACGAGGTCGCCGTCGCCTCCTGCAGACGCCGATATGTTTGAGCCTAAATGGCCATACCCTCACCCCTGTATCCACTATACGTGTGCTCGGGGTCGAATTGGACGCATCTGGCTCTGCGAATGCGTGGGTTCGCTCTGCTCGCCGGAAGAGTGCTAATACCCTCCATCTCATTCGTCGCATCTCTCAAAAGACGGGGGGTGCCTGTTCTCGAATGGCCCGTATCTTGGTGCGATCAATCCTACAACCTCGGCTCGTTTATCAAGCTCAGTTTCAACGACTGACTTTGAGAGACTGGGACTTGCTCGAAACCGCCAACCGAGATTCCATGAGGGCGATTACATGCCTTCCCCGTATGACACCTATCACGACCCTCCAGGCGGAAGCGCAGCTCAACACCATCGACGAAATTGTACACCAGCGTCGAGTCGCTCGCTACCTAAAGAGTCAAGCTGTTCCTGCGGCGGCAGCTCTAGCTCACTACTATGGTTCAACGCTGCCACAGCCTGACGCACCCGTGGCAGAAGTTCCACCATGGCTCAAGGCACAGGCCAGTGACAACCGACCACTGACCCGCCTGCGACAATCCACCCGACAAGCGGCGCAGGAGGGCATCGTCACTACCACCGAGAACTCACTAGCGGTATACGTAGACGCAGCTACCGATAATTGCGTTCTGCACACCAGTCTCGTATGCCCCGCGCAACCTGAAATCCAACATATCTGCTCTTACGTAACAGAGGCACCGTTCCCATCCGTATTAGCGGAGCTCACTGCTATACGGGACGGGTTAACAGTTATGATATCCAAAATGGATTCTTTGTCACACGATAAATTGCTTGTATATACGGACTCCACGCAGGCAGTTCGAGAGCTGCGAAAAGTGACCAGCTCCATCGATATAGCCTCCGATATACACCGACTGATCCACTCATGTGCCTGTCCTGTCCGCGTTCTGTGGACCCGCCGGTCTGCACCGGCTCAAGTGGAAGCAGATGCCGCTTGCCATCCAGCGACTGTTCAACACCCGCTGCCTCTACTTCGTTTGTCCCCGAAGGACAGCTTGCTTGTGCACAAAGAAACCCTCCGGCGCTCCACGCGTGCTCTCATTCCTCCGCGTGGATCTGACCTTCCCGGCGGCTTAACTCGCCGAGAGGAGGTTGCGCTCAGGAGGATTCGTGTGGGCGCCGCCTTGACTCCTGCAATCCGGGCTACATGGACATCTGGTGCACAGCCTCCCCCAACGACGTGCCCATTCTGCGTTGCCCCAGCCACAGAGGCAACGCTTGATCACCTATTGGGAACCTGCCCGGGCCTTCACCAGGCTCGCACTCGCCACCTACGCGGCCTTCACCACCACCCCGGCCGACCACCTGACTTGACGCGCTGGACGCACGGTCCACTGCATCGACAACTCCTGGCCTTCATACAGGAAACAAAACTTTTCCTTTTTATTTAACTGATGCCGTAGGGCATACTAGCGCCAATAAAAAAAAAAAAAAAAAAAGCGCATATTCAGTTTCCGTTTATGCCCACTGTGACGCGAGCGTCGGCCTGACCTGGAAAGCACAAGGAAAAGGTAACGCGAAAAAAAAAGAAAAAGAAACCACTCAACGACGGAATGTGCGCACAAAAAAGTGTACAATAAAAGAACAAAAAAAGGAACTATCGACGGAACGAAAGCTGAGCTTTGTGCGTTCTTTCGTTTGTTTGTTTGACTGATTGATTGATTGATTGATTGATTGATTGATTGATTGATATGTGGGGTTTAACGTCCCAAAAACCACCATAACATTATGAGAGACGCCGTAGTGGAGGACTGCGGAAATTTCGACCACCTGGAGTTCTTTAACGTGCACCCAAATCTGAGCAGATGGGCCTACAACATTTCCACCTCCATCGGAAATGCAGCCGCCACAGCCGGGATTTGAACCCGTGACCTGCGGTTCAGCAGCCTGGTACCCTAGCCCCTAGACCACCGCGGCGAACTGCTCATTCGTTTTTAAGCGCCAATGAGCTGGCCAGGGTAAGCGGTAACACGGTTTTTAACAGCGGAGTAGTTTAAAGAGGCCATTTGTCGGTGAGCCGTGAACAGAAAATGACCATCACCATACCTGCTCTCTTCTCACTCTTCATCACTGTCAATTTTTTCTTGGCGTATTCTGCTTTGATTCCAGTACACGCGTGCCAATTTCACCGGCGCGTGATTTACGGAGCTCTCCTGCCCACCCTTATGGTTGCGGGTTCGATTCTGCAGGCTGCGCTGGTCACATTCCTGTGGAGGCGAAAAGCTATAGAGGCCCGTGGGCTGTTCGATTCAGGTGCGCTCCAATGAGCACCATGTATGCGAAATTTTGCGGGGCCTTCCGTTACGTCGTGCCTCATAATCATGTCGCGGTTTCGGCGCGTAAAACCCCAGATGTTATTATTACACCGGCGTGTAATGCCATAAACCCGATGGGCGAGACAACGAATAGAAAGAGGAAGATAAAAAAAAGAAAGAGAAACAAAGCTAGAGAGAGAGAGAGAGAGACATATTTTAGGCGAAAAACTTTTTTCGTGAAGTGAGATTCGGACCGGCGTACTCACAATTAGCTCCGCTATATCTTTGGTATAGTGCCTTCACTACAAGCTAGGCTATATATATATAAATCATCATCATCATCAGCCTGACTACGTCCACTGCAGGACAAAGGCCTCTCCCATGTTCCGCCAGTTAACCCGGTCCTGTGCTTGCTGCTGCCAATTTATACCCGCAAACTTCTTAATCTCATCTGCCCACCTAACCTTCTGTCTCCCCCTATATATATATATATATATATATATATATATATATATATATATATATATATATATATATATATATATATATATATATATATATATATATATATATATATATATATATATATTTATATATATATATATATATATATATATGAGACACATGACAATGTAGGCTACGTTAGAGCCCGCTATTTTGTTATCGTTGCAGTAATACTGACAAAAAAAACACAAAAAACACATGAAGTAATCTTTAGCAATACAGTCCCGTAACTCCCGGCATATGAGTTCACTACAGTAATTAAACTTTTGAATCGTATCTCCGTCTATAACTGAAACGTGCTGCTCTTACTAATGAGTAATAGAAAAAGTAAAGGCTGGAAGGAGATATCATAATTAACATTTGTCCCATTTTCTGTAACCGTTATATTTGCCATCGCAGTTAACCGTCCGAAAACCTTCATCGCAATTCAGAAGCGGGTGAATCGGTGACACCTTGCGAGATAATAAGACCACACTACAACAAGAACACTAGTTCTTGCCTACACATACCAAATTTCCCTTTTGGCAGCTTGTATCGCCTTCAGTCACTTTGGACATTAAAAGATTAGAGCAAAAAAAATTCTGATACACTACCTCGAAGCAAAATGTCTTGCGCTTCAACAAATGTACAATTATCGAGACCGTTTCCCACTTGTTTTTACGGACGGATCTACGATAGATGAAAGCTCGACTGCGGCTTTTCACATACATACCCGCATATAGAAATAGAACGTCTGCTCCGGCTTTCTTGAAAAACAACGTCTACAGCAACAGGGCTTGTTGCAATATTACAAGCTTCAAAAAAATCATTGTTGAAAGCCACCATAGGCAAAACTGGGCAATATATTCTGACTTCAAAGGAGTGCTACAAATGATTAAGAATTTTGTTTCTATATATATGAGGGAATAATAATATATGAAATCTTAAAAACAATTACCATCGCTTATCTGTATGGTCACGACATATGTTTTCAGTGGCTTCCGAGTCACGTAGGAGTGACGGGAAACGAAATTGCAGACAAATCGACCACTGCAGCGAATGAAAAAAATTACTTTACACCAGTGCCCGTTTGTTTATCAGAAAGCAAGAAAGTTCTTTCCGAACTGCGCCACAAATAGTGCAAGAATGCTTGCTTGGATGAAAATACAAAGTCTTCACTCTTACATCAAATAGATCCGTTTTCTGATCTGCATGCAATCAAAAGATCGATCGACCATTTGACTCACTGCTGCATTGTCTGCGATTAGGTGTTACATTGACACTCCACATCTTATGCCGCGTAAAATGAAGAAAGTCCCCGCACTGCGAACACTGTGATCATGTCAATGCGTCAGTGGAGCATATCATTATAGAATGGCCGCAATATCATGAATAATGCGCTCAACTTAGTGATAGATTGAACCACCTCGACAGACGAACTCTTACAGCTGGCAAAGTACTTGGACCATGGCCACATTCTGATAATTCTGACGACATTGAGCCCCCTTCATGATTTTTCGATAGGCTCATATTTGATGAACTGTCTTCAGCATTTATTGCTGTTTGTTTTTATCTGTACGGGCTCTACATGTGATGTGATCTCGCTGTATGAACTAGACTATGCCCATAGACTGTGTTCATGCGTTATAGGCCCTGTATTGTACATATTTACATAGTGCCTCTGATCATATTTTCTTTTTCTATTCTCAATTTTCGTATTTTTGCGTGTATCTTCTTGTACGTTACTACCATGATGGTGGAATAGCCGGCTCTAACGTGGCCTACGTTCCCAGTATTTTTGCCAGATATAAATAGCCGTTTGTCTTTCGTTATGAGGAAAATGCATTTCATCTCAAGTTACAAGGCGGGACTAAGCAGAAAAAAAAAACTAAGTTTGTGAGCAGGCGCCAGAGTACCTGTGATACACTCTTGCACCGTCTACGATTACACGTTGCGCACAGATTTGATTTCCTGTGCCGCATCAGTAGAAGAACGCCTTAACAACAACAACAACAACAACAACAACAACAACAACAACAACAACAACAACAACAACAACAACAACAACAACAACAACAACAACAACAACAACAACAACAGCAGCAGCAGCAGCAGCAGCAGCAACAACAACAACAACAACAACAACAACAACAACAACAACAACAAGGACGACGACGATCACAAAGACATTAGCAAGACAACTGTTGGCGATTAGGCTAACCTCCTTTTCTTTTCATTATTGACTGTTCCGTTTTCACGACCGGACACTAACACTCTTGTGTATACACTCCTCTGCCGGGAAACTACAGCAGCGTATTGGTCTTTACCAAGCCACCGCAATCAGCGTGTTCACGAAATTGACCCAGCTATGCACATTAGATTACCGCCAACCATGAAAAAGGTGCAGTACAAGCTTAGTGCACCGGTTACGAATAGGTGTGGCGTTCACTCCTCGTTATATATCTACACCTTATGGGCCGTGCAGACAATCTGAATCGTGAGGCCTGTGTCACCCCTGAAATAAATGAGCATATCTTGTGCGTCTGCCCAGGATATATCGCGCAAAGAAATTCGATGGCCACCATCTTGTTGTGTACGAAGCAACGAATTTTTGAAAAAAGTTCTGCTGGTACCACAACCTCGTCATTAGGCGGATATTCCGAGAACTTTGAACACGTTTTTACGCGAGAAAGAACTCACAAGAGACAATAATTATATTTGAACTTCCACGGTTTTGCTTCATCATCACCTTCATCTTCACAAACACCTTGTTTCTCTCATTTCTTTTTTACCTCCTTCTCTACTCTAACGCGGAGTAGCAGGCCAGAAAATGGATTCAGGCCAACCTCTTCGCTTTTCTGTGGAGAAGCTGGCCTGAATACACTTTTCTCTTCTTCATTTTTTTATTTTCTTTCGTTTCTTGTTTGCTAGATTGCTTCATTTGCTCGGCGCTGGGATAGACAGATCTATCGAAGCCCACCTTCGAATGTTGTCGTATACAAATAAACAATCAAATCTAGAGAGAAGCATCTACGAAAAATTTGATACCGGAAGTATCAGCAAAAGCCTCATGAAGAGCTCGCGATAAGAGTAGTTTTTTCACAGATGAAAAGTGAAATGCTCTAGCATCCTCGTATTTTATACGCAGACGCTGTCGTCCTTGAATAAAACCCCTTGACCTCGTGCGTAGCTGCAGGAACGCCATGACAATTTCGGCGGGTATACGCCAAGACATTGCACTGTCAATGGGAAGCGTTATGCCCCTTGGAAACTACGGAAATTGGCGTCACTTCCGCTCCGGCATCCTACACACATCCGAATTCCCGCGGCCCCGCGGTCATTTCGCGGAGGTTCCGGTAAACAAACAAAGGGAGCGGCCGTATTCCCGCTTTCGCCTTGCTGACCACGCACGAGGGTCTGTGCGGCAGAACTCTAGGCAGAACGGAGACAAGCAGAAAAGCCCGCACCACACAACTGGCTGGTGAGATCATGCGCAGTGGAAGCTATATTTGACTAGCTCCCAACTTCCGATGACACGGCTTCGGAAAATTTTTTCCTTCCTTTTTCTCGCATTCCTCCCCCGTTTCTTTCTTCTTCGCCATCATTCCGGTCATGCGTTACTGGCCGGTCTGCTTATGTTTATCGCACTCTTCCATTCACTCCGTTGCGCTCGCTTTGCGGACGCCCATGCGCAGCTCTAAAGTCAAATGTGGGTGGACGCATTCCGCATCCTCGAGGTTGAATGGATGGATAAAAGTTGTTGTTATCGTGGGGAATTGATCATGAGGAGATCTAAGCTGGCGTTTTACTTTGAATGCGCTCGCAATTGGTAGAAAACCAGAGGCTGAAATCGCGACATGCTTTATTTTCGTAAGTGCTGTAGTCGTTGGGTTTTCATAAGGTTGGTTTCGCATAGAAACGATAAATACGCGAACATACTGGCAGGCAGGTAGGCAGTCAACTTACGTGGCCAAGAAACAAACAAACAAACAAACAAACAAACAAACTATGTAGGAGGAAACATTAATAAAAGTAATTTTTTACTGACTGCAACATTTTATTGTAGATCAAAATTAATCTCCAAACAGCTGTGTAAGCTGGTTTCTTTTTGGATTGATCATGCGACATTTGAACTGCCCTCCTTATGAGACCAAGGTGTTCACATTGTGTACTAAATAAAAACAAATATTGTAAAATGGTTTCACGTTTCTAGAGAATGCTAACACATGAATGTTTCTCCGGACTGGAGGTCAGAGAAGGAGATTAAATGGCATGAACAGAGAAAAAAAAAGAACAGAGGTGATGAACTTACATATGTACAATGCAGATGCCAGATCGTGACAAATGACATTTCGCTTGTAGTGCGACTTTATAGAGATTTCGCCCGAGAGTGGACAGCCGCGCTAACTCGCATGGCTTCATGATATGAGTGCCAATACTAACGTGACGCAGAAGAACAGAACAGCGTTTCTCTACAGATGCAAACTGCTAGCGCATCCAAAAGCCTGTAGCGTGTGATTGACCTTTGCTGAAACTCGAGAAGCTTGTAAGATGCAGGACACACGCTTCTCCCGGCTTCTAATCCAAATATCTCTCTAGTCATGTGCGTTTTCATGCCTAATTTCTGCCGATTCCCCGAGAGAGTTTGCCATCGGCTCCTGCAAAACTAACACTCAAAAGTGACGAAGATCAGCCGTACGGCGAGGCCAGTCGTTTGGGGAAATCGGCACGACACATTGATGCTGCGAACAATCACAGCATTAGAAACCTTTAGCGAGTGTGCGCCCCAAAGTGAGCATTCGTCGCTAAATCATGCGGGCACTCTTTTCTGAGTTTTCTTTCGTTTAGTTATTTGTTTTCCCTGTTCTCTCCTTCCTACCTTCATTAACTATCTCTCTGCCACTGCCGACGGAATATAGGTAGATGTGACTTTCTCTGAGGTGCTTGACAACCTAGTTCCTAATAATATATTCTTCGTCCTTTGTGCGGTGTTAGACCATGTTTGCTTACACGTTCCTTAGCTGCACGTATCGGACATAACGGCACTAGACGTGAGGTGGGTGAAGCTGACACACTCTCTCATTCCACTCCTTCGGGACACTGACAGAGTTTTTATGATTCCTGACGAAGCTAATTTCACTTGTCCTCGTCAACACTTTAACGAAATCTTAGTGATCACTTATGCGACTGGATAAGAAGGCGTAAAGGCTTAAGTCATACATGCTGTCTTTATGTTCCTCTTGATCATCTCAGTGTGACGCTTTCGCCAAGACGAAGTGAGAGTCGTGCGATCGGCGTTTAATTTTATATGCGAAGCAGCTCGTTGACTAGCCTGCGTAACGCTGCCCATGGCAAGGCTTTTGCGGTGGGCAAGTTCATCAACTGTGCCTCGATTCGCAGGGCAAGTTCATCAACTGTGCCCCAATTCGGACGACGGACTCCGAGTTGGCTGAGCAAGTGGCCATTGCACTCGCAATGCAGGACGGTCGGAGCGACAGCATGTAAAGCGACTCCAAAGCAGCCGTCAGGGCATCTCAGAAAGGCCGGGTAGCTCGGCAGGTAGTTCATATTCTCAGAGGCGCCAGAAAGAGTGATATCACCACACACTGTATCTTCTTGTTCCCTGCTCACGCCGGGGTGATTGAGGGGTTTCCTCAGACCCTTAACGAGTCTGCCCACGAGTATACGCGTGGCTTTACTGACCGCGCTGCCTTGAAATCAGGTGACTTTCCTCCTGGACACAGGGACGCTCCTAGCACACACAATGAGATAATGAAATTCTTTTATTTGGAAAGAAGGCACCTCGCGCCACCTCATTCTTGGGTGAAAAGACCACAGGCTGTCCCACTCAGACTCCTGCCAACCAACAAGCGTTCCTTAATAGCATATATCCGGAAATTTACACGAATAGTTCTTGCACGGCTTGTGGCGAGGACGCTACTATCCCTCACGTGCTCTGAGAGTGCGGGTCGCTGGGCCCGGTGTTTAGAAAAGAAGAGTGGGACACGCTCCTGCGAAGTCCCTTCTTCGAAGACCTACTTCTGACCATCCAGCGTGCCCGTGATCGAGCTGGCAGGCTAGGCCTGTTGGTGCTGTCGTAGAATTAGCCAGGTGTGCGTTTTGCCGAAAAAAAAATTGAAGTTTATTCGCTCACTCACGCTGTCCCTCGGTACAGCCTCACTGCGTATACTCGCGTCTCGCGTCTTGTGCCAGCCCTAGAAGACACACGCAAAACTGTCGCTTCCCTCCCCCCTTTTCGCCTCGCAAAACAGACGCAGGCAGCGTCTGCTAGTAAAAAAACCGACTGCTCGCACTTCACAACCGTTCACTGTTCACTCCATCACTCGATCGTGTATTCGGATTTCAGTCAAGGGCGTCCTTAATTAGTTTTCTCTTCATGAGCGCCAGTGTCAACGTCGACGCCAGTGTATGGTGGCTAGAAGTTCTAGACACCATAGCCAGTGTAAGCGTTAGAGCCCGACGCTTCACATCTACAAATGGTTTCTTTTAGCGAGAGATGATCAAATTTTTTTCGATCCACCTGTAAGACTGAAAAAAAAAGATTGCCCGCAGCTTCCCTCGGGGGAACACTGAGGAGGATGCGGAGCATATAATTGGTTAACGGGGTGTTAAAGTGCGACTTACTTGGGTCGATGGCTAAATTGGTTAACGTGGTTGTGAATTGGGGTGTTAAATTGCGGCTTACTTGGGTTGATGGCTAAATTGGTTAACGTGGTTGTAGGAGGGGGTGTTAAATGAGTGAACACGTACACACGTATGCGAAAGGGTGGCGCTGGTCGAAGGGACGTCGATCATTGTGTTTGTGGATTCGTTGGCATTCATTTCACCGCGACCCTGGACGTCGACGCGCCGTACAAACCAACCGACGAGCGGCAACTGAGCGAGCGAGCGCCGACCTTGAGTATATATACAGCGCGACGGCGCATGCACTGTCAGCTGTTGAATGTTCTCGAAGCGCGACGGCGCATGCGCGTCCACTGGAGAATCAGGAGAATTGTAGAATGTTCTCGAAGGGGAGAAGCGCGCGTGGCACAGATGGTGGGTGACGGTGCATGCGCGCGTCAGCTGTCGAATGTTCGAGAAGGGGGAGAAGCGCAACGGCGCATGCGCGCGCGTCAGCTGCCGATGTTTTCGAAGCGCGACGGCGCATGCGCGCGCGTCAGCTGCCGATGTTCTCGAAGCGTGACGGCGCATGCGCGCTACATTATACACCTAGCGAATGTTCGTGAAGAGGAGAAGCGCACGCGGTGTGTAGAGGAGGAAGGGTGCACAGATGGTGGAGGAGTGAAGCGCGCGCGGTGTGTAGAGGAGGAAGGGATGCACAGATGGTGGAAGGAGGAGGAGGAAGCTTGCGGACGGCGCCGCACTACAAGCCTCGAGTATTAGATGCTCCGCATCTAAAAAAAGAAAGCGTGTTCGGTAAAGCTTACTGTACGTCTGTTGAAAAAAGGTGAAAAAAATGCCGTGACCAGGATTCGAACCTGGGTTATTGCGGCCACAACGCAAGGTACTAACCACTGTACAATCACGGCTATCCCGAAGGACGAAGACTTGCTGCTTTTGAGCGGATGCCAAGGCTTCCGCGTGATTCGGCCGTGTGTTTATGTTATATTGTGTTTTTTTAGGGGCGAAGCCAGGTCGGTCGTCACCTGTATTGATGCATGTATGTAGTAAACACCTCACAGCATATCCACGGAGTGAATGAGGATCAGTGGGGCGAAGTGAAGCTTCGGAGGGTTTTATCGGTAAACCGTGAACCGTCCGTCCGCTGGCCGCGTCTGTCTGTCTGTCTGTCTGTCTGTCTGTCTGTCTGTCTGTCTGTCTGTCTGTCTGTCTGTCTGTCTGTCTGTCTGTCTGTCTGTCTGGCTGGCTGGCTGGCTGTCGGTCTGTCTGTCTGTCTGTTTTTTTGACCCATGGATGGACGGACGGATGGACAGACGCACGGAAGGGCTCATAGATGAACGCAGAGATGGACACACTGACGGACTGATGGACGCACTGCCCCACTCACCATCATTCACTCCGTGGATACGCTGTGATTTTTTAATCACACGCCGTCTGAAATGAGAAAGTGAGCGAAGCTAACACGCTGCTCACGCCGTGTCAATATCGTGATATGTTTTGTACTCCTCGCGTTCACAGGGCCGTTCAAAGACACCACCCAGTTGGACATATGATGCTCACTGGGAGGTGTCTGCTACACTTCTAAACATGGTCAGGGAACCATGCCAAACGGTAGTCGAGGCTCTTGAGGAAATGTTAGCCAAACATCATAGCTCAGCACGGAGCCTGTATTTTACAATAATTATCAAAGGGTGACCGCAAATCACCGGTTCTTCTCTCGACAAGCGATGCCGCAAACGCAAATGAGCAAAGTCCACGGCCATAGGTTGATTTGAGCACCAGGAGCTGCGAATACAGTTACCATGGCCACCGCATGTCGCGACGTGCCCTCGTGCTCACTCGCAATCACACTGAAATTAAATCACACCTTCAATGAAAGAAAAAAACTGCTAAAAGTCAGCACACGCGATTGGCGTATACCTTTTCTTCCGTGTGCCAGCAATGCCTCCCTGATTTGCTTTCAATGCGCTGGTAGGGAGAAAACACTCACAGTGTGGAAATACCTGAGACTCTATTCATAGTTTATGAATTCTAAAAAAATGTCTTTGTATCTGCATGTTTCACAACAAATGTCGTCCAAAGACGATAGTCATCCTTCTGGAGAGATTGAATAAAACTTCTAGTTGATGTCATGAGCTAGAAAATTGGGAAACGAGATTTCAGAGGCGCTGAGTTAAAGTGCCTCGATGCGTGCAGCGGAGGCGAGCGAGCGCATCGGGGCACTCTGCGCTGCGTGAGACATGAGCGCCATCTGGCAGTTATCTAGGAAGACGACAGGATGGCCTCTGATATAGCAAGCGCGTGGCGTCTAGTATAACCTCCTTCGTGGAGTGCGCGTGAAATCTTGGAGGCCATAATGTGTAGAATGCAAGGCGACGGGTAGGTGCTACCACCAGTGACCTACCAACTCTTTCGCGAGTGGGGGGCGCAAACATACCTCACTCGTGCGCCATATATATATATATATATATATATATATATATATATATATATATATATATATATATTGTAACGACGAGAAATAAGAGACAACGCCTTTGCTGCAGGCCGGCTGTTCTTATTCTGACTTCGTCTTCCTCGGCTTCCGTAACCTAGCCTGCGCCCTTGCCTGAGCCCCACTATTTATTATCATTACACTCGGCCCCGACTGCGAGCCTCGTGGGCTACCGACAATGTCTCCGGTGGGCGGCATTGACTATTCCGGGGTGGCCGGGCTCGGCCAAGCTGATATTTCACATGGAAGTTTGTTGAAGGAGATTCCGGAGGACGACACTGGCTGTGACGTGATGGTCGGTGCAGGCGTCGTCCACGATGGGGCCAACGCTGTTGACTTGGACAAGATGCCGCTAGCAGGAGATACAGACTCCTGCAAAGTGGCCGCGTTGGTTTAATCTCGTCGGTTTGAGCATCCTGTCGCAGTCGTGTTACAAATGCTGGAAATAGTCCACGCTGCACCGTCACCTGCTGCACTGAGCGTCGACGCCTGCGTTGCTTGCGGTGTGGCAAGGGGCGTCGGGGTGTCTTTGTAGTCATCTGAGAGCCGAGTTCAGGTTGCAGCTTGAGAGGCAACGCGTGCTCTTGCAGCACTGCCTTTGTCGGACTCATGCTCAAGCTGTTTATTCCTATAGTTTCACGTGCAGTAGAGCCTTCATTGTCAGATGACCTGTCACTAACCGGAAGTATTACCTTCTCTGGTAGGTCTTTGTTGACAGTGACTTTGAAGGAGGCGGCGCTTAGCGTGTGGCAGACGTCCGCACACTCGGCCACAGACTGACGTGATATCAGGAGATGTCGCTTCGAAGTGAGGGTCAACACTGTAGGGTTGTTCGTCCCAGGGTAGGTGGTTAAATTGGCTGTCGGGAAGCTGCAAAATACAGCTGAAGCCGCGAGGGTGGTCTCCTTCTGGGATCTATTCTCGGTAGCGGTCGCGTAAGACTGGGTGGTCGTGGAGAGGTGATGGTGACTCCGTCCAAAAGCAGCTATGAGCTTGTCACTCCAGTCCACCCAGGACGTCTGCCGCACGCCTTCGTATCGATGCCAAGCCGCGGCAGCATTCCGAAGGCGGTCTATGGCCATGCCCCACTTCTTTTGGTCCGTCCACGCTGCGTGATCTCCGACAGCGTTGACGGTTGCCACCCATTCCTTGGCATCGTCCTGGAAGCCGCGAAACTCCGGTAGCTCGAAGGAAATCGGCGATGGCGGGACTGCGGGCAAAACTCCGAGATGTGCCCACGCCAAGCAGTTCACTTGCTCTGATACCTCCGTGAGAGAACGCCCGAGATTGCGACGGTTCTCGGGCGAGCTTACCTCGAAGTTTTGTGAGGCGGCCGCAGCCAACATGGCATTGAGTGCGCACAATGTTGGCAAGATGGCAGGACATAGCTGGGAGCTCGACGCTATGAGGGCGTTGGTCGTGACGCGGAGTTGCGCGATGGTATGCTGCAGCTCCGCTGCGCTGTCGTGTGATCCGCAGGAAGAGCCAAGGCCCGCCTCTGCGGAGGATACAGTGACTGCGGTACTCGAGGTGGTACAATTGCTGACCAAGGACGCGTGGACGGCGTCCCTTGGAAATCCAGCTGTGGTAGGAATCGTGGACATGGGTTCCAGGGCGCTGGAAGCGTCAACGACGTTCCCAGGCAAGCGGAACCCGTGTGATGAGTTGTGACCTGGTACTGTGGCGTAGATGAAGCGGTCTTGCGCCGCCGGGTAGGCCTCGACGCCGTACACGGTGGGTGCTTGAAGCGCCGACAGGTTGCCAGGTATGGAGGAGGCATGTACGCCATCCCTAGGTGAGAGAGGCCCGTGCGCATGGTTGCCGCGACGTGTCGCGTCCCAGGACAAGTTTCCCGGAACCACAACGGAGGCCTGGACGCCATCCGTCGGTGCTGGGATCGATGCTGGCCGCGACGGACGCCTTGCGGGTTCCATCAGCGAAGAAGCGTGACGGCGTTCGTTATCGTGAACTGGTACCGGTAACGGGTGCTGGAGCCGCCGAGGAGGCCTTGACGCCGTCCCCGAACGGTGGTGTCAGTAAAAAGCTGCCGAGGAGGGCTTGACGCCGTCCTCAAGCGACGCTTACCGCGGCTGCACGTCGGCGGGCGTTCTGGATGACGAAACCGAGACGTAAGCCGTTTTCTTCGTCGACTGCGCCATTGTAACGACGAGAAATAAGAGACAACGCCTTTGCTGCAGGCCGGCTGTTCTTATTCTGACTTCGTCTTCCTCGGCTTCCGTAACCTAGCCTGCGCCCTTGCCTGAGCCCCACTATTTATTATCATTACAATATATATATATATATATATATATATATATATATATATATATATATATATATATATATATATATATATATATATATATATATATATATATTGTGAGCACTGACTACGTACTTCATCTTCACCTGTATGAAGAAACCATTGTAGTGATCATTATCGTATGTCACGCGGGCTGGGTCTCATTGGCTCGTGCACCTGGATTAAAGAGATAACCTGGTTACTGCCGTACCGGACGTGGTCTCATAAGTGGTGGAGCGTGCTTTGGTTTCCACGTCCTCCTGCTCTACCCGTCACCCCCGGAGCTCCGGTCTGGTCGACGGTTGTACCCTCAAGCAACAGCGTTGGCAGAACCCAACGCGTCCGCTGCTGCAACCGCAAGAGTATGACTACAGCGTTACATATAGGTCGGGTCGAGAGCACCAAGATGCCAACGCTTTGTCACGTTGCCCGCTCTCGCAAAGCGCCGAAGTGTCACCTTCCATTGGTTCGTCACCGCCCACCAAAGTGAACAAACAGACGGCTGCTGCTTCGAAACAGTTAGTTGCCTCGGCGGACCTTCTTTCGTCCACAGATCTCGCCTCGCTACAACATGCCGATACCTACTGCCGCACAATCATCGATCGGCTCACTGGCTTATCGCGTGCTCCAAACAGCCGCCTAAGATTGCCCGTTTCAAGCTTCAAGAGGGAACATTATATAGGCAAATTTACCATCCTCTCGGTAACCAACGGGTTCCCGTCATTCCTCGCTCACTTCGTCTGGAAGTTCTACAAGCGTTTCATGACGATGCGACAGCTGGCCACTTAGGGTTCCACAAGACTTACGACCGCCTCAAAACTCGCTGCTTTTGGCCTGGCCTCTCCACTTCTGTCGCCAAGTACGTCGCTTCCTGCGCGTCATGCCAGCACCGAAAACGTACCACGTCTCTTCCCGCGGGACCATTGCAACCACTGTCGTGCCCGTCCACTCCCTTTGAATTTGTGGGCATAAACTTATACGGACCTCTTCCGCTTACGCCAGCCGGTCACCATTGGATTGTTACTGCCGTAGACCACCTTACTCGCTACGCAGAGACGGCAGCTCTTTCGTCTGGTGCTACCTCTGAAGTAGCCGATTTTTTCCTTCGCGCCATTATTTTACGACCTGGCGCACCGCGTGTGCTGCTTAGTGACCGTGGCAAGACATTTCTTTCACATGTCCTTGCTGAAGTCCTCCAGGCTTCTAACACCATCCACAAGACCACATCAGCGTATCACCTAGAAACTAATGGTCTGACTGAGTGTTTTCAATGAACTTTGTCCGACATGATCTCTATGTACGTGCAACCGGATCACAAAAACTGGAACACTATACTTTCTTTCGTCACGTTCGCATATAATACTGCCATACAGCGTGCGACGAATTTCAGCCTTTTTTTTTTCTCATGTATGGTCGTGTACCGACTTTCGTTCTGGACACAACCTTTTTGTCCACATCCTCCAATCCATCTTCATCTCTCCCGGAAGAGTTCGCCGCTCGCGTCACCCGTTGCCGTGAAATCGCCTGCGCCAACACTGCTACCATTCAGGACAAGAGAAAAATCGACATTAATGCAAAGCGTCGAGTTGTTGTGTTCGGCCCAGGCGACGAAGTCCTTTGTGGACACCTGTTCGTGCACCTGGGTTCTGCGAAAAATTCCTTCACCGATGAGACCTGAGAACGAGGAAGAAGAAGTGCGTTCGGGCGTAATTCTGCCTTGAACAACTATCGTTTTTTCTTAAACTGTCAGAATTCCTGACTTTCTCTGAACAAGCGGAACGGAAGACGTCACCCCCCGGGATGGGGGACCATCCATCCAACGAGACAGCGGGCCCTAGCCGTTTGCATAAGGATGGACCGAATGTGGGTGACCGCCTTGGCGCATATGCTCCTTGCGATGACTCTACCGAGAGCTCATCAGTGGAAGAGATGGAATCGGAAGCCGACTTCAGGACATTCCATACCCGCCGGTTGAAAAGGAAGCTTCGCAGGACGTCATCAACGGCGGAGCCACAACCGGCGCTAGACAAAGGCAAGCAATGTTTCACCATCTCGTATGTACCCATGTCTACATCAGACAACCTGAACTCACTAAACAGGCAGTCGTTGACTAATTATTTCGAGCGAGTAGCACCTGCTCAAGTGAGTGAAATTCGCATAAATAGCAGGAAAAACATATTGTCAGTTGATGTGACAAACAAAACCATTCTTGACAAACTGAAGGCCGTCACGCAGCTCGGAAGTATTTCAGTTCGCGCGTTTCTCGCTCACGGGAAAGGAACAACGACTGGCGTGATAAATGACGTCGACGCTGACATCACAGACGCTGACATCACAGACCTGCAGAATCTTGTGACGTCAACAGTCAAAATCGTGACCATACGCCGCTTCGGGCAGTCTCGCTGCATCAAACTAGTATTTGATTCTGAGACTCTGCCCTCTAGCGTGAAGGTTGGATACGTGAGACATCCCGTGCGCCCTTACGTGCCACGGCCTTTGCAGTGTCACAAGTGCTGCAAGTTGGGACACGTCAGCGCAGTGTGCAAAAGTGAGACAACTTGCCAGCGGTGCGGCGGGTCTCATAAGGTGGAAAACTGCGATACTGCTGTTCCATTGAAATGCCCAAACTGCTCTGGTGCACATGAAGCAACGTCGAAGGAGTGCCCGAAGATCAAAGAAGAAATTCGCGTCCTGCGGAAGATGGTCAGAGACAACTCGACACACAGAGAGGCAGTCACATCCATCCGCCGACACAGACGTCGTCCAAAACGTAGGCACCAGCGAAATTATAGTGGACATAGGAGTGATGCATCACCATCAGCAACAGATGAACATACACGTGCGCATTATCAGGCCGCTACACCCATGTTGTACGCACCACGTTCCAGGGATGCAGAAAGTGGACCAACGCCCGCGTTGCACGCCGATGCTTCAGATACTGAGTGGCCTTCGCTACCGATCGGAGCAATAAAAAAGACCACATCATGGGCTGCAACTTCAAAGAGGGCGGAAAATGATAGGCAAGACACTGAGAAGAGCCAAACTATGCTGAAGCATCTACTAAAATCTATTCGTGCGATTCTCAACGAGCTACACACGCCAGGAGCGAAAACAGCAGTGCTGATCCTCAACGTGCTGGAACCGCTACTGCTGACCCTTTCATAAACAATATGGCGAATTTTTACGATGAACGTGTGCGCACCTCTGCTATAATGCAGTGGAACGCACGAGGTTTGCGAAGCCGATTGTCTGACTTTCGACAACGGATATTTAAATACAAATTTCCGTTGGTTGTAATATGTGAGCCGAATATGATGTCGTCGTTTCGTATTTCCGGATACGTCACTTTGTGGTCACGTGATGATCGAAATACGAGCAAAGTAATTATATGCGTACGTCAAGATTTAACGCACGTGAGACATGCCGTGGCTCCTCATGCTTCTAACGACTATATTTGCCTATCTATAAAGCACAAGCGACGTACAATATCAATCATTGGTGGATACATTCCTCCTAGAAGCCACGCGGACTGTCCCCATCTCTTGTCTGTTCTCCAAGCTTGCCCTGGACCACATGTATTGGTTGGGGATTTTAATGCACATCATCCAATGTGGGGTTCTTCCTCAATGAACACCCGCGGTAGGGACATTGCCGATTTTGTGCTCAATCAGGGACTTATGTCCATTAACGATGGCTCACCTACTTACCTCCGTGGCGCATCGTACAGCAGCTGTCTAGACGTATGTTTTGTGAGCAGAAGTCTCTTGCCTACCACCTATTGGTTTGTAGACGTTGAAACACATGGAAGTGACCATCTCCCTACATATATACAGCTAAAAGGATTCCGTTGTTCGTCTCCCCGGCCTGTGAAAAGCGTAGACTGGCCAGGATTCCAAGCTTCTGTAAATGCTCAGTGCGGGAACATTCAATCTATATCTGAAATAGAAAGCCTAATTGCGTCAGCCTTAACAACGCATACGAAACTTGTGAATGTGCCGCTACCAAGATCACAACTTGACGCACAATATGAATACCTTCGTGCAATTCGTCGCCGGGCAGAGAGAAAATACAGGAGGACGAAATCACCATCTGACCTATCTACAGCACGCCAAGCACAACGACATGTATTGCGACACCTCGATAAGCTCGATAGGCAACGGTGGAGGGTATTTTGTAGCTCTCTTGATCCCAGAAAACCCCTGTCTCGAATATGGCAAACTGTGCGAAGCCTTCAGACGCCCACTCAACAGTTGTTCCCTTTCCGATCTTTGGCTCTAAAGCAAGGTCGACCTGAAGTAGAGGTTGCAGAAGATTACTGCCACTTACTCGTAGGTATGACCTCTTCATCGATATTACCTTCGAATTTAGCCTCACCGCCATCCAGCGACGATCGCCTCGACTTACCATTCACAATGCACGAACTCGACGCTGCGATTTCTACGTCCCGACGGTCGTCCGCACCCGGGCCTGACGGAATTACTTATTCGGCTCTATATCACCTCAGCAAGGAAGCAAGGCAGGCTCTCTTGTCGTTCTACAACTCTACGTGGGAAACAGCGACAGTCCCAGAGAGTTGGAAGTGCAGCCGCATAGTGGCCTTACTGAAACCAGGCAAGTGTTCACACGAGTTGTCTTCTTATAGACCCATTGCCCTAGCCAGTTGCATCGGTAAGGTGATGGAACGCATGGTGCTGGCAAGATTGGAATGGCTGCTAGAGAATAATGTCGGCTTACCAGATTTCACAAATGGCTTCCGTAGTGGTCGATCATCTATAGATGGTGTTGTAGATCTAGTTTCTTCTGTTGAAAAGGAAAAACAACGTCGGAGATTGGTAGGGGCCATTTTCTTAGATATAAAGGGCGCGTACGATAGCGTCTACCATGAGGCCATTCTTGATGCACTTGAAGACATCGGCGTAGGTGGCCGACTACACGCATGGATAGGGAGCTATCTCAGAGGACGTACCATTTTTATGTCGACATCCGATGGTGACACGGCCAGGCACCTCGTAAGCCGTGGAGTTCCGCAAGGAGCCGTCCTGAGCCCCATGCTTTTTAACATAACACTAATTGGCCTTGAAGCTGAGCTTCCCGACGTTGTCAGGATCAGTGCGTATGCGGACGACATATGCATATGGGCATCTGGAGCAACGCGACCACAACTGCGAGCAAGGCTACAACAAGGCACATCAATAACATCTAAGTACTTACGTCGTCAAGGCCTGGAACTTTCAATAGCAAAATGTGCTGCATTGGCATTTACGAAGAAATCAATGTCGCGGTACCCAATCTTCGCTCACGGAGCAGTGATTCCCGTGGTTAAGCACCACCGCTATTTAGGGGTCGTCATTGATCGCAACCTGTCCTGGTCAAAGCATGTGACTGTGCTGCGAAACAAACTAATCAGTTTTGTATATGTCCTTCGTGTTATAGCAGGACTGAGATGGGGCCCTTCGGAGAAAAGTCTTCTGCAGTTATACAAGGCATTATTTGTGGGCTATATAAGGTACAGCTCACCTGTGCTTTCCAGCATGCGGGCAACGTGCCTTCGCACTTCAGAGAGCCTTCAGGCACGAGCACTGAGAATATGTCTTGGCCTGCCACGGTGCACATCTACCTCTGGCACTATAGAGGAGTCACGCACCTACCCTATACAGGTTTACACGTCCTGTGAGCCTCTTCGAGTGCACCTTCGTCTACTGACCCGACATGCACAGCACCCTTTGTCTTCGCTACAAGTGGACCGACCAAGCTGTACCTATTCGCGATGCCTCGATATGCATAGGCACATGATCCCGTCAGGCTTCGCACCTGCCGTAGTCTCTGCAGTGCCTCCATGGACATTGACTAAACCACTGGTGTGCCTTCACATACGTGGAATTTCGTATAAGTCACATGTTTCTCATATTGCCCTCAAGCAACTCACTTTGGCACATTTAGATGACCGATACAGTGACTCTGTACACATTTACACCGATGGATCCGTAACTTCATCCGCCTCAGCTGCAGCCTTCGTGATCCCTCAACTCGGTATTTCCCGACAGTACAAATTAGATCATAGGTCATCTTCGACAGCTGCAGAACTTGTTGCTATACAAGAAGCCATAAAATTTGTGAACGACCAAGCACCGCGTAAATGGACGATTCTATCTGATTCAAAATCAGCGCTTCAAGCTATCTATTCTAACTCAAGAAGAGGCGAATTTTACGAGTTAACGTTAGGAATCGTCCAAGCATTTGACCTAACACACAGGAGTGGTCACTTGATTACACTCCAATGGATTCCTGGACACTGCGGCCTGGTTGGCATCGAAACAGCCGATAGCGAAGCAAGAGCGGCAATATACAACGCTCCTATGTACGTCAAAGTACCCTACTCGCGAGGTGACGTCAACACATTGTTGAGATCACTCATGCGCGAATGCGCTGCCACTTACTGGTCGCTACCAGATCACCGGAACAAGGGCCTGCGGGAAACAGACCCCGGTATGACTTTTCGTCTTCCAGATAAAATCAGCCGAAGACATGCTAATATACTGCACCGAATTCGCCTGGGCGTCGCCTTCACTCGCCACTACACTCACCTAATTGGCCGTGCGGACAGCCCAAATTGTGAACGCTGCCAAGTGCGCGAAACGATAGCTCACATATTTTGTGACTGTGCATTATACGTGGCGCAAAGAAAAATGCTAACTGCAACGTTGGCAAGCATTGGACGAACACCATTAAGTGAAAGCCACATATTGTCAGCAATGAACGACCAAACAGTGTCAAAAACTGCTACAAAGGCTGTTCTAGACTTTATAAAAACCACTGGACTAGAAACTAGACTGTAGGGTACTATGCTAAGTGGCTACTGTACATACGCACCACCTCTTCTTGTCCCCATCATCACCTTCATCCCTCTTTCCTTCCCCTTTCCCTTATCCCCTGTGTAGAGTAGCAGGCTAGAGCGAACTAGCTCAGGCCGACCTCTCTGCCTTCTAATAAATTCTCACTCTCTCTCTCTCTCCCCTTCACCGATATCTCGGTCCATACACCGTCCTGGAACAAACATCTGAAGTCAACTATCGCGTTGCTCCTGTCAACGCGGCTCCTGATCGCCATCGCCGGCACACCGAGATCGCCCACGTCTCTCGACTGAAACGATATATTCGGCGTCCCAACCGTTTCTAACTTGCTGCCCTCTTTCGCGAAGGGGGGAAAATAGTGTGAGCGCTGACTATGTACTTCATCTTCATCTGTATGACAAAACCATTGTAGTGATCATCATCGAATGTCACGCGGGCTGGGTCTCTCTCTCTCTCTCTCTCTCTCTCTCTCTATATATATATATATATATATATATATATATATATATATATATATATATATAAGTGTATATTTAAGGGCTCGTTTTTCCGTGTTTCGACACAATATAAATGAGATCTAACATTTTTTATTGATATGATATATAAGGAGATGTTGGCGCACAAATATGGTGCCGGCTACTCCTTAGCCCTTGAGTGAAACTTCCATCACGTATGTTAAAGTAAAACACACAGAGCAGTGCATGGAAAATAGAACACTCGGGCACAGATATGCAAAGATACACCTATACGCACACATTTCAACAAAATGGCATGGAAATGTTCGGATGTGAATGAGTTAAGTCTCTGATAATGTCCCTCGATAATATTTGGTCCAACCAGCACAAAATATGAAGTCCAATCAGCACAAGACATCAGAGCACACGCCTAATCCTTATGAAGATGTATTCGCTCGTGTGTACCTAATAGTCGACACGTCATTCACTTCAGTACACACATATGTTGGGTGTCACTTGATACTGTAGACAATAATACATGTGTTATACAAATGAAAGTTCGTTATTTCTTAGTACTTGTCAGCGATTCCGCTGTCTTGTAAGAAACGTGTTAACGCTCTTAAAGCGTGCGACTGTAAAACTCTAGTTGGCCACGGGCCCAGAAGTTTCTTCATGCTAAATGGTCTGTGGTCTAATGCGAACAGTTCCGATTTTAGACTGCATCTCGGCGTGTCAAGATCTAACAGACAATTATGCCAAGGAATGTATAGGGGAAGTGATTAGACCTAATTGTAATGTAAATGGGAAGAAAGAAAAGTGGGTGAAAAGATAACTGCCGGGAGCAGGAACCGAACCTGCGACCTTCGAATAACGCGTTCGATGCTTTACCACTGAGCTACCACGGCGACTATCCCCCCCCCCCCCCGCAACATTATTGGATTTATTTCTGAATTTGAACGTGGGAGTGTCAGTCAGCACCACCTATAGCCATGGCGGTTAGTGTGGCACACTCTTTCTAAGCCTGTTTGGCGTCACGTAGCACGTAAACCTATTACGAGCTGGCAGCTGACCAATAGTCTCTCGTATACAACCTAACGGCACCAAGTCTGCTAGGACGAGACCCTCGTTAATGAATGAGGGAAAGAAGTGTATACATAAGGGCTCGTTTTTACGTGTTTTGAAACAATACTAATGAGATCTAACAGACACTTATTAGGCGTTATTCGAAGGTCACAGGCTCGGTTCCTGCTCACGGCAAGTTATCTTTTCACCCACTTTCCTTTCTTCACATCTACATTAAAATTAGGTCTAATTAGGTTTTTTTTTTTTTTTTTTTTTTTCACACAGCAAAACCTGCTGAGCACTACTTTCGTGCAGTTTTCAGTATAGCCTTGTATGGCACGGCAATTGTGGACTGCATTTCCAGTTTCCTTTCTATGTGAATCAACGCGTTCCTTTTTTTTTTTTTTTTTTTGTACCACTGTATAATCTGTTCAATATTTTTTTGTACTTCCTGCATTTGTGTTCATTGTACCGCCCACCCCTGCCCAAAGTCTGGCATTCAGACTGGCAGTATTCTCCTAAATAAATAAATAAATATATATATATATATATATATATATATATATATATATAAATATATATATATATAAATATATATATATATATATATAAATATATATATATATATATATATATATATATATATATATATATATATATATATATATATATATATATATATATATATATATATATATATATATATGTGTGTGTGTGTGTGTGTGTGTGTGTGTGTGTGTGTGTGTGTGTGTGTGTGCGTGTGCGTGTGCGTGTGTGTGTGTGCGTGTATTTTGTATTTTGAGCTGTAAACGACAATTCGAGTTGAATGAAACATAACTAGCCCGACTCCTAATTAGGTCTCCATAAAGCTGAAAACCATGGTCTTTCACCTTCTACCTGGTCTGGTGGGTCAGAATACAGGGTAAGCTGAAAAGCTGAGCTTTCCACTGTACTCGAGTCCACTGCTTTGTACGTCACCATTTTACGAACTGCTGCCACCATAAGAAAGGCTGATCAGGTCTGTCAGAGACAAAAGCGGGAAATGTTTTTTTTTTTCGCTCCAATACGGCAACACTAAAACAATGAAAAAAAAATTTGTCAGAATTATCGGCTCACAGGAGCTTCGACAGAGCAGCGATGATGCTATTCATTGTTGACAAAAAAAAATGATTTTCCTGATGCAGCGAACGCTCTGATTGGTCCATAAAGCGATTGCTCGTTCTCCTCCATAACAAAACAGGCAAAGCATCTATAACAAAGCAGTATACGCTTTCGCGCCGCGTTGTATTGTAGCTTGCTTTGCAATGCTAGAGTACAAGGTGCGAAAGCGTCGCATAGGCGGTTCACACCGCAGAGTCTACTAGAAAAATCGTCACAACAGAATGCTTGGAAAGATTTCACTATAATAAAGCATTCCCTGGTAACATTTGCATTTTCTCGTAACAATATATTTTAGCAATTCTGTGGTGAAGGAAAATTTCACCTTAGTTGTTTGTTTTCCCAGCGTGCAGCCGACAGTGACCACTTTTTAAAATGGGGGGGGGGGGGGCTTAGCTTGTTTAACTTCTCTCAGTGGGAGGGCTCGCGGTCCCCTTCTCCACCTGCTGATACGCCTATGGCTACCACCATTTTGCCGTCGCAAGGCGTAGGAAACACCCGCCTTTTCGTGCATATCGTTGCATTGTCAGGGCAGCGTAATAAACGCTACGGTCCTTAGAATTACTTATGTATGCCTCTTGTAGTGTATTGACGTGTTGATGTTCTGCCTCAGATATGCGCAATATTTGCTTTTTAACCGATAATACGCACAAGTACGAACGCAGCAACAAGAGCAATATTCATGGGCGCTGCGGATGTCGTTGGACTTAAGTCGTTTCGGGTGACAAACAGACAAGTCGACCGATAGACATACCAATACTTTTGCGCCGAAGTATCTCAAGAAAGATTATGGTCTTTTAGAAAAAAGTGACAGTTGTTTCGCAAGGCAACAATCCCCTTCAATGAAGCTAATCAATGGTCATGTCGAAAAGCGTTGCAGGTCCCTTTATTGAGTAGCTCGAAGTGATCCCAGGCCTCTCAGTGGACTGCCGTGCACGCGCGCGCATGTGTGTGTGTGTGTGTGTGTGTGTGTGTGTCTGTGTGTGTGTGTGTGAATTATTTTTAATCCAAGACTTCTTCATTTCTTCGTTAGTTTCACATCTTATTTACTCTTTTTCTCCTACTATTTTTCTTTCCTCCATAGGTGACGTTGTTCTAAGCGGAAGCTGTCAGCGTGCTCGCTTACAGCTGCCACGCATATTAAGTAATAACAAATAATAATATTTTTAGATGCCTCGTTTCAGTCTCCGTTTATATGATCTACATAATTGTTCAGTGTTGCTGGATCGGCTAGGAGCGATAATTTAGAAGGTGTTTAATGGGGGCTTTTCGCGGCTGCCCTTGATGACAGGAACCCAGGCTGCTCGCTGTGACTGCGTATCATATGCTCGAAACGCTACATTGTTAAACGAATATAGCGAATAACCAGCGGGCAGGCACTGCGGTAATGCCTTCACTAAACGATTGCGCAAAAACTTGTTTCAAGCCGTGGTTCGCAATCAGGACGGATGTGCTACGAGGGCTGCCTGGGGTGTGGTTTTTTTAGTCAGGCTGCATGTCACTGTCACGGCTCTTTGCGCTAACTATGCTTTGCGCAACTTAGCTCCCCACCCCGCAATTTTCCCTTACCTGACGTTTTTCGTCTATTCAATGAAAGGGAGTTATTCTCTACGGCTTCGCTTCTCGCGTTACTGCTCCCGGCACCCGACAGAAGAATATTAAAAATTTTCCTTTCGCGCACACTCTGCATTGTCACCTGCACATCGTTACCAAGCATTGATCCTCGTTGCTGTTGTTTCCTCGTTTCGACCAGATACAAAGTGTCAAGTGAATACACTTGAAAACGAGTATCTACTTTTTATAGCCCCCATCTTTTCAGGGCAGGGAGGGTAAAGAGAAGTGCTTCCTCTCCTTCCCTCTCTTCTCGGGGGGGGGGGGGTAGTGGTAGGGGGTTGCAGGTTAAAAAGGAAGCCGTTTCGCTAAGACTATGCAGATTCTAACGAAATTGGTCGAGTCAAATAGAAGCCGTGATAGTAGTCGTCCCCGTCTCTGACTGTCAACTCTATTTCCCGAAGACGAGAAAACAGCAGCACTGTTCTCAGCCGTGAGCTGGTTCGTTCCTGTATCACTTGGAATGACTATAAGTCAGTTACGTCGCTAGCAAGCTTTGTCATCGTTTCATTTCTAAGCTTTACCACTACTGCCTCATGTACGGTGTACATAGGTGTATAACAAGGTTCCACGGATTTCGTCAGAAAAGATTGATATGAGTTTTACGTAAAAACGAGTAACAAACAAACAATACACCGAGTCTCTTGTTCGTGGATTTCTCGGTCTCATTAAGGTGTCCTTTTTCCTCGAAGATTACTTCGCTAACAAAATGATGTTACTTCCCGTATTGCATAACTGGCGTGGTGGGTGGTGCCGTTGACAAAGTTTCAGACTTAACGCGTAGTTTTTGCGGGAGCTCGTCTTTCATAACAGCTCTTAACGCAGAAGCAGAAGATACGTAGATTTCGGGCGTTGTTACTGGGGTCCGTTATGCGGCGATCGACAATAGCGTCTTTGTCTCGAATATTGAATTTTGTGCATCGAATGTAAAGCTCCGCCTCTACCTCGTATCATCTTTCCGGCTCGATGGCGACAAACTTCGCGAAGTTTGCTTTTGCGATGAAAACTAAGCCGAATATATATGTCGTCTCTGATCTAACACTGTGCAAACGGACAAAACCCAACGAAACATTTTCTTTGACGCACAGCTTTAATAGGTATTCATAACGCGCATTGATTCGTAATTGTTAGCATCGAAATGGAATTTGCAGTGTTGAGGTGATACTTTTTTTTATCGTCCTCTACTTTCCAGAAGCAGAATAAGATTTGTAGGTCAAGTTCTCGGAGAATAATTTACCAGCCCTTGTTAACAGTGGTGACATAATTCATACCGTGTTAAGCTTTAGCACGAACAATAGGCGTCGTTGCACAAAATATTACAGGGAAGAAATCGTATGGTTGCCCACGTTATTACTTTGATTCGAGGCGCATATTGTGATGCTGATTGTGTGTTTTTTTTTGTTTTTCGTTGTCCTGAGCGGACATATACTTCACATTTTCTATTCACCGTCCCGAAAGCTTGGCGTTTTTGCGAGCACGGGTGCAAGTCTGGTATATTTTCTGTATTTGCTACCATGCAAAGTTCATGAGGTTATTGAAGCATAGCGGCCGCCCTCAAAGTCGTTCTTGAGCTTTGTTTTTTATTAATTTTTCAAGAGTCCAGTGGTTCTTCTTAACTTCTATTGATCTTGCAGTCCATGCCCCCCCCCTCCCCCCCTTTTTACACTGTTTCAAGTTTTGTGCACTTTTTCTTTGTCAGAGACGCATCTTGTCGAAGGGTCTTTCAAATCTACTTAAAGTGCATTAAATATCCGTCGAAGATTTTACTTTACCGCTATGTAAAACAGAGCGCAGGTTTAATAAATTTTATTCTCTATAATAGCTCAACGAATATGTTTCGCGCAGTTGTAAAATAAACGAGAAGTTGCCACCAGACGTCTCAATCTATGTGGCCCGTATATTCACATATGCGCACTGCAAATTAGGAAGCCAGCCAGGCCCGCAGCCAGGAATTGTTTTCGAGGGTGGAGGATGGGGCACTTGTTGAAGGCTTTGATGAATACCTATTTTTTATATTTTAAATGCGGAGCATACTCCACTAGTCTCGTGCCTTGTCTTGTCTCCCTCGAACGCGGGCGGTGTGTACATAAGCGGCGGAGCACGTTCGAAATTCAGTCAAGGGCGTCTTTGCGAATCTCTCCCCCGTACTCCTCGCCCTGGAACGCGGGCGTTGTGTATATAGGCGGCGGAGCGCGCGTTCGGAATTCAGTCAAGGGCGCCTACTCCGTTCAATACAACGACGGCACCAAGGAAGACACTTCAACTTTACACTTCTTGCCTTCGGTTCTCCTTCATTCAATAAATGTGAAAAACAAAGACAAAATAACAATTAAGGATTCCACGCCACATTCACGTGATACCACCTCCACTTTGCGACGCATTTGTTCGAGTTATCTTGTGGGAAGATGCGGGCGCCAATTCGTTTCGTTGGTAAAGCACCCCCTTCATCCTAATTCCAGAGGGTGGGTGGCGGGGGGAGCCCCTACGGCGGCCTCCCCTCACCTCTGGCTATCGGAGGATATTAGCGCACGACCTAACGCGACGAGAAAACGAACGAACGAATGAACGAACGAACTTTACACGTTGTGAAACCTCACGAAGGTTATACCCACTAACGTCGTGGAAGCGCAGTGGTTGCAACCATTCGCAGCTCACATAGCAACGCATATCGAATCTTTCAGAGTATATATATATATGCATTTGTTGTTTTGTATGCGATAGATGAATGCATAAAAAAGTCACAGTTTCGGCACAAGTTCGAAGCAATGAATGGGATAGCAAGACATCGAACTGCTGTACGAATTTGTACGAGATTTAGGAACTATACGAATTGTAGTGAACATGGTTGGTTGTGCTGGAACTGAATACAGTAACCAGAGTATCTAAATAGGCGTTGTTGTGAATAGTCGTCTGCGTGACGTCCGACAGGACGGGAAGTCCAAGTTCACCATCGAGAAATGTGACAAGCCACTGATTTTCACGCCGAAGACATTCACGTTGAGGTTTTTTAGTGACTATCACCGGCACATCCTGTAGGCACACCGCACGGAAGTTGTGCAGCAAGAAGTTCATGACGTCAGTCCGCAAGGTTGCTGGTCAGATGTACAGTATTGCGACAACGAAGCCTTGCGATGTTTTAACAGCGCAAGCGTCACCCCAACTCATCTGGGGCAGCAAGTTGAGTTTGTACGTCTAAGATGATAGTGGCGATGCGCATTTGGATGCGAACCGATTTCACAGGCACAACAAGACCAGCAACTTCCCGAATAGTCCTAAACTTGATGCGAGCATTTTTTTCGGTTGCTTCAGGGTGAAAGTGGAGCCAGAGACATTTTTGAATGCCCCTATCAAACTGTATCTGCTTCGATGAACCCATCCCTCCACTTATCAAGCCATAGGAAACATCAATGTTTAGAGAAAGCATACATGGTTTGTCGAAACGAAGTACATGATTTGCTCACGAATGTTTCTTTTAGGTTTATTAACAGTGATCCAGTGGAAAATGGTGTATATACATCATAGCTCATGAAAGAATGAGCGTCGTGGCCTTGGTGGTTAATGCAGCACGCTGAGGAGCCCGTAGTCACTGGGTCGAATCTCCGGTGGTCGCCTTGTAATTTTTTCCGATTTACATTTCTTTGTGTCATATATATATATATATATATATATATATATATATATATATATATATATATATATATATATATATATATATATATATATATATATATATATATATATCTGTGACATGACAGCGAAGGCTAAAATCAGCCAGGAGTGTCCGTGTAATTTCTATGGCAATAAAACTTTGTTGCCATCCTGAAGGATTCCATCCCCGTTTCAAAGGGCACCTCCAGAGTACGTAGCTAAAATCACTGTGATCGTAGCAGTCCAGACAAATTTCTGAAAATCACTGCCATCATGGCAGTTTGAACCAAGTTCTGAAATATCGGAGTAATGACTCTAAGTGAAGAGGCTGGCGTGTGTTCCCATCTGAAACTTGCCAAGAGAGATTGCCTGTGGCTTTGACAATTTTCCATGTGGCAGTGGAAAGGACCTACGGCCGATTTGATATTGTTGTGTGACCTCATTGAACGTAGTCAAACTGTACATAAAATGGAGACTTGGGGCTGATTCCTCTGTTGTAGCCGCGCAAGTCACGGCGCGGTAAGTGAAACCTCGCGCCTTGGAGTGGGCTATCTCATTCTCATTGGGAAGGCCCCCGACCTTCAAGCCATATAGTGAGCAGGGAACCGGGTGATAATGTGGTGAGCGAGAGTTATAAGAAATTCCTTACGAGACATGTATATATAAACTCCTATTTATCGAACTAACCGCCGGTTTGAAAGAACCAGTGCTTTGAATTCAGCAAATGTCGATCGTCAAGGAATACTTTGTACGGTTTTATTCTGGTTTTCATGTTGTGGTTTACGTTGATTCATCACCATAGAGTACGATACTGTGCCACAATTAAAGTTCGGTTGCTCATGCAAAGTAATTTTCTAGTTCTTTACTCTGCTGTGTAGTTTATTCATACTCTCATACTATGTTGTAACTGTTTTCGGTATTGTGTTTACTGCTAAGGCGAAGGCCTTAGATGCCTGGTCAAACGTGAAAATTTATCAGCAGCGTAAACAAGTGGCGCGAAAAATTAGCTCGCGCTAATGACGCATTGATTGAAAATTGACTTTTTACGCTTTGACAGCTTGTGTAAGCTCCGTACAGTCTTTTGGTGGATCCTCTTCTCCACCGTCACCCTAGTAAGCTTCAATCGGTAGCGCTGGAATCCGTACCAAGGAATAGATGTGTGCTCTGAATTTCGAAGCTGTTAGGAGCTGCATGTATACTTATAGCTGCGTTTGTTTGGCATGCCGCGTCTGCACTCTGACAATTTCAGTGGACGTATAAATAAAAACGGTGAGCGATTCACTCATCGAACTTATGAATTACGGGCATGTCAGGAGAAAGAATCGGTCGGCATGCTCACCTTCATTAACTGCTTCATTCTAACCGGCAGGTGTGTCAAAGGGGCTCTAGCACAGTGTTGGTGTAGTTTTGGAGGTCTCAAGCAAAGATGACACTTCCCGGCGACCCTTGGTGTCCGAGCAAGCCTTGTCCCTATTTGGAATAGACAAATACGCCGGAAGCAGTCGAAAATCGTTGGCACAGCGTCCGGCAGAGGTTTCGCAACTTCGCGCGACAAATACACAACTCCTCCGATTAGCTACCCGAAATATCTCACCATCATCCAAGTGCTTTTCGCAGACACGCACATGTAGGGAATCAAATGCGAAACCACCGCTTTCTTGCCGCGGTATAGACAAGAGCAAACCTATCTCGCACCCAGGCGCCTATAGGCTCCCGGTGGGCATCTCTCACACCCAGGCGCCACTTTTTTCTGGACTGCCAAGGCGTGTATCTGTTGCGTCAAGTTACGTGGCCAGTGGCCACTCTGGGTCTTTATTTTTTATTTTTTTATTTGTTGAATCATACAATACAAAAGATCTTCAGACTGCTTGGACTCGTAGTCAATGGCTAGTTCTGGGTCCAAAAAGAAAATGTATGCAGTGATGCAGGCTTACTGTTACATAAAAAAGAAACTAACAATCCAAAACACAGAGTGTTGTACAGTACTACTACAAGCATTTTTTAGCATGCGATTTTCGTGCTTAACGACAATAAAATCTATAATCGCGATAGTGTCAAAAGGTGAACTAACGCAGGCAAATCACTAAAGTGTACATAATAACATAAACAAGACAGCTCAGAGACATATTAGGTAGCCAACAATACCAGTATCCGTATTCTCAAATACAATACAAATACAACATTCGTTGCTAGGCCACAACAAGATTCACAATCCAGAACAGCGGTATGCATTTTGAAAATCGCACACACCAAATAACCATCCAGCTCGTATGATGTTTCTATGACTGCAACGCGACATGCCAGGAAACAAAAAAATCGCAAAGTTAGCTCGCATCGTTCAAGCTCAGATAAAATTTTTTTTATAGAAGTGTTAAAATTTTGGGCTTTCTTTATTTCAAGCGGCAAGCTGTTCCATATTTTTGCTCCTATAAATGGCAACTGACGCTTTTCATACGCGTTGTTTGTGGTGGGCAGATTGAAGTTACCAGACGCAGCATTTCTAGTGGGCCGTGAAGTAGTGTAAAACAAGTATGCATCGAAAGGGTTGTTGTACCATATGATATTATTTACGCAGCAGGCTGTCTTTGCTTTACGCAATGCATCAAAAGGTAAAATTTGCATGTAGTTAAACAGTGGTTTATTTGGATGATCATGCTTAGAGTATGTTATTGTTTTTAGATATCGTTTCTGTAATACTCTAATAGGTTTTAGGTAAGTCTTATAAGTCCATCCCCAAGATTCAATGCAGTATGTAATGTTAGAGTGAATGAATGCGAAGTATAATGTTCGTAAAATGTCTCTATCGTAGTAGTTACGGGCCTGCAGTAAAGCATATCATCCGAACGCCAACCTAGTGCAAACTTCCGTTATGTGGTTTTGCCAGTTTAAGTGGTTATCGAAGTAAACGCCAAGGTACTTGTAAGAGGTTGCATAGAGAAGAGAGTGGTTGTCGATAGCTATATTGATGGAGTTAACATTTACGGTCTTGTTACAAGAATAAAAAATTGTATATTTAGTTTTCTTGGTATTAATTGTTAATTTGTTGGCACAAAACCATTCGGAAATTCTTGATAACTCCAAGTTTGTTTTAGATTCAACTTCCTCAATATTATTACCTGTATTATTTATAGCTGTGTCATCAGCGTACATCAAAACGTTGGAGCAATGTAAGGATAATGGCAGATCGTTTATATACATGGAGAAGAATAAGGGCTCAAGGACGGATCCTTGTAGAACACAAGTTTCTATATACGTTGAGACGAAGAACATATATTGTTAATGTGAACTATCTCGTACCGATCAAGAAAATAACTTGAGAATAGGTCGAAAGATGTACCTCTAAAACCGTAGTGCTTCAATTTGACTAAGAGTATGGAGTGATCTACGGTGTCGAATGCTTTTTTTAGGTCTAAGAACACGACAGCCACCAGTTTGTTATTGTTTAGGGCGGAGTTAATTGCTTGTGTTAGAGACAGCACCACGGTTGGTGTTGAGTGCTCGGAACGAAAACCGTGATGTTGGGGGCAAAGTATATGGTATTCATCTAGGAATTTATGTATTTGGGCTGCAAGAAGTTTCTCATATAGATTGTTAAGGACGCTTAGCACGGATATTGGCCGATAACTAGATGGGTCAGTGGGATCTCCGTCTTTGTATATTGGTGCGACCCTAGCTTTTTTTAGAGAACATGGGTACGTGGAGGCATGCAGAGAATGATTGAAGATATTACATAAGATAGGGCACAGGTATCCATGTTTTTTTTTAAGAAACCGCACCGGCAAGAAAGCGCCCGTTCACGCCGCTGTCACTTACAAAACTTCGCCCGAGCACCACGGCACCGTCTTTGCTTGCGAAAACAATCAGCGCAAGATGAAAATATTACTATGTACTGTCTGTGAAGATCATAACACGACACAGAAATTATGCTGGTGCGCTGCAGGTGTTCAGATTGCACCACTTCCCATCCGCAACAAAAAATGCCGAGCTCCGCCGTCAGTAAATAATTGGAATCAAAAGAAAAAACTACGAGCCTAGTAAAAGTGTACGAGTAAGTATACGCTTACTGCGTTATTCAAGTGTGACTTCAGCGATTTCGCTTTGTAGAAATAAGTTTTATGCAGTATACCTGTAGCAAGCAGCACCAAATACTTTTTCGCAGGCATGACAATATTATAAGATATTATGGCTCACGTGTGCATGCACACACTGCGGACACGTTTAGAACAAATGTAACAGCGTACTGTCGTGATGAAAAGTAACGTGATCAGTGGAAAACATGGCTTTTCGCCCCGCCACGGTGGTCTAGTGGCTGAGGTACTCGTTTGCCGACCCACAGGTCGCAGGATTGAATCCAGGCTGCGGCGGCTGCATTTGCAATGAAGGTGGAAATGCTGCAGGCCCGTGTGCTCAGATTTGGGTGCATTTTAAGGAACCCCAGGTGGCCGAAATTTTCGGAGTCATCCACTACGGTGTCTCTCAGAATCATATGGCGGTTTTGGGACGTTCAACCCCACACATCAATCGATAAAACCAATAAAAGCATGGATTTTGATTCAGTCAAACTGCAGCATGTCTTGACATGTCGCTTGATGAATCTTTGCATTCAGTCGGTGTCACCTAAGCGCTATAAAATCAAGCTTTGGCTGGTACTTCTACAGCACGTGTGCGTTCTTAGTGTTATAGCATGGCTGATAAGCAGATTCAGTGAGTGAGGTCAAGTCGGAGCAGCAGTCTAACGTTATGGCGACGCCACTTGAAAGCACGAGTTTGTCTAGCGACAATCAAGGCATGTCGCTGTTTGACTAAGTCTAAAGTCACGCTTTCCGCTATTCGTGTTTCTTTTGAATCGTGGCGGTACGTATGTAGTACCTGGTGAAGCTGCTTCCGCAGTCTGCAATGCACGTGCTACACAATCCGAACTGTCGATGAGAGCCTTTTCAGAATTTCACAAGAAAACGGCGCACGTTTCGAGGAGAGGACTAGCGCGAAATATTCTTGCAGCTGGATTCGGGTTGAGAAATTTTGTGTTCGATTTGCGGAGCGTCTGCTAGCATGGCAGTTCAGGGTGTTGCTTCACAACGCTTGCGACAGATGGCACGACGCGCTGCCTACGTAGGTGACTTTACCTGCGTATAGAGTCACGGAAAAAAAATTCATAGTACTGCAAAAGTCGTCTGCACGCGGACAACATTGAGCGGTGGCGGCCATTCTTTTTCGAGGCTGTCCGGAGCTTTGCTTGCGTGCGTGGAGACCAGACCAATCTTTCCACCTTGTTACCCTCACCTGAACTGGAACACGTGCGTGTGTTTCATCAAGAGGATACTAGAATTGATTTCGAGTCATTGATGGTTATAAATGAAATGCGCAGTAAGTGGCACGATTTCGCATGTAATGTGTGGCGAGGGTCGCTGCGTGCTCGCAAACTGTTTTCATGGCCATCATGGCTTCATCAGTATTGTTTTGTCATGAATGTGTTCGCTCAGTACGGAGGTGTATGTGTTCAGTAACTTAACGAATGACGCCACATTTACTTCTACATTAGGCGAATGTTGTGTGTTTGCGCTAACGTTAAACTTTGCTGAATGTGCCGTCGCTGTTCCGGTTCACTTCACAGCGCAATGCCATGTCGCTCTCGGTAGAACTGGAATACGTATGTGGGTTTCTTCTAGAGGATGCGTGAAGTGATTTCGAGTCATCTGTGGCTATAAACAAAGTGCTAAGTAAGCTGCGTGATTGCGAATCTAATGTGCGGCGAGTGTAGCACGGTCGTATTCGCTAGGTGTGGAGGTGAGTGTCTTCAGAGACTTCACGCAAGACTCCATTAACTTTTTCGCTACGTGAAACTTGCCTGTTTGGGCTGGCTTTTGCATTCTGCTATATGTGCAGTCAGTGTTCACATCCCTTCACAGCGCTCGATTGCGTCCTTCAATAGATCACTGAACTGTACCTTGCTCGCGCAATTTACTTGCAGTTCAACTTATTGATTGTGTAATGAGAATGGTGTGTGTACGGTAATTGGAAGTTGTTGTGCACATCGTAATCATGCGTCGGTTTAAAAATCTAGCAGCCCATCGTACGGGCCGATTGGCATGTGGTAGCTACTACCATATCTTGCTTGTAAATGCGTTTTTTCCTGACTCTTAGCAAAGTAGGTTGTTAGAAACTGATCGACAGTACTTCATTGACACTGGTCCGTTTTTTTTTTTGTCAATGTCTGCGTAAGCAACTAGGAGTTCAGTTCAATTTCAACTTTTTTGTGTGTGATGCACTTATTACAGATTTCTTGCATCAGTACTTAGATTTCTGGTCAAAAATAGGACAGCCCAAAGGCTTTGAAAGCGTGTGCTGAAAGAACACAGCATCTTGACTGAACACGTACATTACGCCCTGAAAATGCCGCTAACCAACAAACACAGCAATGAATTCTCATAAGAGAGAGTGTTTAACGTTTATTTGAGCAGTTGGGGTACGTGAGAAGCCTTAACAAGATTAGATACATAGATATGTGGCGTCTGACGTCCCAAAACCACCATATGATAATGACAGACGCCGTAGGGAAGGCGACTCCGGACATTTCGATCACTTGGAGTTCCTTAATGTGCACCCCAATCGGAGCACGCAGGCCTACGTCATTTACGCCTCGAAAATGCAGCCGCCGCAGCCGGGATTGGAGCTCGCGACCTGCTGGTTAGCAGCCGAGTAGGCCCAAGAACGAGTGTAATTCCCTGCATGAAAATACCTACTTGTTTTAATTTTGACCATTCTCACCGACTGAACAGTATTCTAAGTGTACACTCTGTAGATTACAACGTGTTCGCATAATAAATTTGGAATAAATACGCTTAATAAGGTCACCTCGTATACCATATTGTGTCACCAAATTTCATGCGCAATCTATCAGAAGCAGCGCGAACGGGACAAGGACGAAGAATATGAGGAGCACAAACAGGCGCTTACTTGCCAACTAAACTTCACTTAGAAAACCATGCATATATTTATGACTCACGCTTGTGTTTTGCAACGCGGCGAATGATCGTGCCACAATCGCCGTCAAGGTCTGCCAGTAAACGCTTACTATTCTAATATTTTTATTTCTTTTTTCATGCCTAATCCACTTATTCGAAATGCGTGTGCGTTCTTTTCAAAAGATACAGGTGAACAATTTGAAGAGTATTGTAGCGCGTTGTTTTCATTCACTGAGCAGAGCGAACTGATCAGATGAAATATGTCCTTTCGCATCAGAGTATTTTAAGCAAGCTTTGCCTAAGTTACTACAGAAACGAGTGTTCTTGGAGGTGGTGAATTCTGTGCGATCAGCTCCATGCAGTCGCGCACATGACCTTTCCTCAGCATTTTTTTTTGGGGGGGGGGGGGGCGAAGCTTCTTATAGCGGCACCCATTTGTCCCTCGTAGTCGTAGTAGTAGTCGTAGTGTGTAACCAGTTTTACATTTTGACCTCCAAGGCGGTGCCGGTGAGAGATTTCTTCTGTGCGTTGTTGAACAATGAAAATTTCTTAGCGTGCGCGTTAACTAAAAGCCGATTTCTCCTGTCTCTCATTCCCCCTTAGCAGCCATTGGAATGTACATTGAGCGCTATCTGAGAAGAAAGGGTTGCTACGTTATACTCGCTGGGCGTAACCTCCTTGGTTTTAGAAAGGTTCAGCGAGCGTTGAGCCGCAGTGCCATGAATACAGAGAACTAGTATATACCATGAACTCGAGGTGGTTTAAAGTGGGAAGTAGACACGAAGCGCAAGCCGTAAGAAAGTGTGCGTGGGCCTCCTCTCATTCAGTCCTTGGAATGTCCGCTGGATGGCGGTGCTCCTATATGAGGAATATATGATGAAGATATGCGAGATGGTGGTACTTGGAGAGTTGAATAGGTGGACGAACGGACACACAGACAGATGCATGGACGGACTCACGGATGGCTGCACCGACGGATGGACGCATGGACGGACGCAGGGGCGGATGCATTGACGAAGGCAGAAACGGACGCACGAACAGACGCACGCGCGGACGGGCGAATGGACGCACGGACGGTCACACAGACGGACGCATAGACGGACGGAAGCAAGAACGAATGGACGGACAGATGCTTTGCCCCACTCTCCATCATTCACTCCGTGGATATGCTGCCATTTTTTTCCCGTTCGATATGTGAAAACAAACGAGATTGCCTGGTCATGTTAGGTTGCTGCGAAGGTACACTTCTTCGCATCTGCGGGACGCCTTAGATAAGCAATGAAGTACCCCAACTGTTCTTCAACAGTAGAAAGAAATTACACGACCTCCCACTAAATAGAACCATGTGTAGATGCGAAGCAGCGGGTGATACCGCTTACATAGGCGGCAACGTTGACGCTGGTGCTCATCACGGCGTTAAGCACGCAGTGATGAACCGTCGTTAACTACTGAAACATGCCAATCGCTACTAATGGGGAGTGAGAGACAGTAGATGCCGATTGGACACAGAGACCCACAGTCCACTTTTAGTTACCGCGCAGGCTGCGAATTTTCATTACTGAACAACACGCAAGAGAAATGTCCCAACGGCATTACCTTGGAGGTCAAGATCCACTGAAAATGTGTATGACATACACATTTGCATCGGTTCCTGCCCACGGCAAGTTGTCTTCTCACCCACTTTTCTTTCTTCACATTCACCTTACAATTTGGTCTAATAACTTCCCCTATACTTTCCTTGGCATTATGGTCTGTTAAATTTCAATAATATTGTGTCGAAACACAAAAAAACGAAAAAACGAGCCCTTAAGTATACACTTTTGTCCCTCTTATATATATATATATATATATATATATATATATATATGTAGGGACGCGTGGTGGAGCATCAGTGGTGGAGCATCGAACGCGTTATTCGAAGGTCGCAGCATGACAAGTTATCTTTTCACCCACTTTTCTTTCTTCACATTTACAATACAATTGGGTTTAATAACTTCCCCTATACATTCCTTGGCATAATTGTCTGTTAGATCTCAATAATATTGTGTCAAACCATGAAAAAACGAGCCCTGAAGTATACACTTCTTTCGTTTATTCATTAACGAGGGTCTCGTACTGGCAGACTTCGTGCTGTTAGGTTGTATACGAGCGACTATTGGTCAGCTGTCAGCTCGTAATAAGTTCACGTGCTACGTGCTGCCAAACAGGCTTCTAATGAGTGTGCCACTCTCGCCGCCATGGCTACAGGTGACGCTGACTGACACTCCCACGTTCAAATTCACATATAAAAAACCCAATAAAGTGTTTGGGGGATAGCCGCTGTGGTAGCTCGGTGGTAGAGCATCGAACGCGTTATTCGAAGGTCACAGGTTCGGTTCCTGCTCACGGCAAGTTATCTTTTCACCCACTTCTCTTTCTTCACATTTACGTTACAATTGGGTCTAATAACTTTCCCTATACATGCCTTGGCATTATTGTCTGTTATATCTCATCAATATTGTGAAACAAAACACGGACACCACGGAACAACGAGCCCTTAAGCAAACACTTCTTTCCCTTATATATATATATATATATATATATATATATATATATATATATATATATATATATATATATATATATATATATATATATATATATGTGTGTGTGTGTGTGTGTGTGTGTGTATGTGTGGTGTGTGACGTATGAAGTGATGAAGTCATGGTTGAAAGATAAAGAGGAAGTGCTTCTGAATAAACATGGCGTATGAGCCAGGCCACGTCGCCCATTCATCGTAGCGTCACACGAGTCGACAGGATGAAGACCTCGCAACCACTTCATCAACCGGCCATCATTATCGAAGACCTCAGCGAGACGCAGCGACCGAATGCGGACCACAGAAGTGCATCACCACTGGACACCGTTGCAACCATTATGACGGAACCATCGACGGACCTTCCCATCCCCAAGTACACCGGAGCAGCGGACGATGGACCCGTGCAGGACTTATTCTACCTGTTCGAGCTCCACGCTACCGCTGCATCATGGTCGGAACGGGAGATGGTCACAAACTTTGCCGACTACGTCTCCGGTGGTGCCTTAAAATTCTACCTCACCCAGATATTTCAAAACGACGAGTCATGGGAAAAGATCAAACAAGAAATGATCGTTTGGTTTAAAGAATACAATGACGACTGCGACGAAGACTTGCTTATAAACCACCATCCACAGACAACCGCAATCGGTCGTCACGGTCAAAAGCAGCTTTAACGCATTGACCAACCTGCTGCTTTTCCATCGCGTGGATCTTCGGTCACTCGCAACGCCCACCTCACGCCTCACACGCTCGCTACGGTCGGTATACAGCTGAGGAACTCCAGATATACTCAGCCAATCCCAGGGTCCACCGTCCATATTCATGCATCAGAACAGTAAACCTCCAAAGTTGCGCAGACAGAGAAACAATCCCAAGCAAAATTCGAACAAATCAAGCGTTTGTCAGTGTTGCCATCGATGTCCCAGCCACCTAAGAGTCCAACGAACACAGTAGGCTTGGAAGAATCAACTCTCAAGCACTGCCCTGTACCAGAAGCGTCTATTAAGAACGGCGTTGCAAGAGCCTCCAAAGACCTCCCTGCCGATTCTAGTGCACCTTCATTTTCTTTCGAGAATAACAACAACCCAACGACTGCCAGCTATCTGCTAGTCACATCAACTATCAAGAAAAAGCAGGCTCGTGTTACTAAAGGAGTACCACCTCGTAAGAATCCGCAACATCAGCAGTGTCATCAAGAACTCAAAGAACTCCGGAAACTACGGCAGTTACATCAAGCACAACGACGAAATAAAATGAGATCACAAGCAGATTTGTGGTTTTAGGATGGTCGTCAGAAACGACACCAACTAAAGGAAAGACCAAGTCAACATCTGAGCCATATTCGTAGAAGGAAACGTCAAGGAAGTCTTCTGTACAAGATATCAAGGCTTCATGTACAATCCTACCGATGGAGATACCACCACAGAAAACCACGAAAGAGACTGAACATTACCATTTGCAAATTGCAGGTACACAGGCATCGTATCATCAACTTCGGTTCTCGCGAACGCAAGCTTGAAGCAATGCTTCTGTCTCAGCCACGACAAAGAATACAGCACCCACGACAGAAAACTTGGCGCCTACGACGTCCGACCTTCAAATTCTACAAGGACGTATAGCCTCGTTGGTTCTTCGCAGCTGCTGAAGCCGTGTCATGGTCAGTGCAGTTGTGCAGGACGCAGTTATCTTCTCCAGAACGCCACAGTCAGCCTCACCCACCAGAACTCCTGCGTTAACCGGACTGCTGCACTCTCCCCTGAAGTCTTTGAAAGTTTACGAAACTCCCCTGGAGCATAGAACCAATTGTGAATCTTGACATTTGTGACTTTTTAACCTCTTGTTTGCTTTTTCTTGTTCGTAATCCATGCCTTCTTTCGTGGCGGGAGGGGGAATCGTGTGACGTATGAAGTGATGAAGTTATGGTTGATAGAGGCAGAGGAAGTGGAAGTGCTTTTAGAATAAACATGGCGTATGAGCCAGGCCATGTCGCCCATTCATCCTAGCGTCACACACACACACACACACACACACACACACACACACACACACACATATATATATATATATATATATATATATATATATATATATATATATATATATATATATATATATACGGTGTGGACAGTGAACGGTCGTGCAGCACGAGAGCAGTCATTTTTTTCATTTTCAATCTAGTACCTCACTTGCAATCGCTTCCTGCATCGACGTTGCGAGTCGAGAGAGAGGGAGCGGATGCGTATGCCCAGTAAGGGTGGTCACACCGCACACCGGATTGAGCTCGACCCTAAGCAGCTTCGCATCTAAAAGCCAGGCCACGCTTCGCGTCTAACAGCGGTGTACCACCGAAAGCGCTTGCAAAGGATATGGTGGCGCGAGGCACGTGATGCGAGCAAGCCAATCGCATTGGCGGCGGCACGCGGAAAGTGGATGCGATACTGTGAAAAATTTCCAGTGATTCTATTTACGTTGCAACATACTAACGGTCACTCGTAACGCCCGCAAAGCAAACAACATGATCAGGCTCATCACCAGGGTCTCCAACAGCCGCGAAGGGCTGGGAAGGACAACCTTCTCAGGTTGTACCACGCCTTTCTAATTAGCTATATCACGTATGTGACCGCCACGCATCGCTGGCAGGGATGCGGGAAGGCAGAGCTTGAAGCACCAATCCGCATGAGAGCATCAAAAAGGTGCTCGGCATCCCCATGGGGACCAGCACAGGTAAGCTTATGCAGCTAGACGCCCATAATGCCCTCTACGACGTTGTCGAGGAACAGCAGACGGACGAGATAGCCAGGCTCTCTTCCTCGCCTGCGGGGCAGAGGATCCTATAGAGGCCCTTTGCTGCAATCCCACTGCGATCAGGGAGAAGCGGCGCGCGCTGGACGCGCAGACGCAAGAAGCCATCATGGTTAGAGTGTACTAGTACACTGTATCATGGTCTCGCCAGTCCCGCACAACGTGCACTCGACACAATGTTGGCAGACGAAGGGCCAGGACGGCCGCGCTTCTCAATTCCGTCGCCATCGATCCTCGGTCTGCCACGTTCGTCAACGCCGCCCAATACGGTTCGTCTGACCGGTTCGTGACGACCAAGGTAGATTTCAAGGGCAACCTCCTTAACGCCGCTTCGGTGCGAGGTTCTTTTCCGGTGCTGGTGTAGCAGGTGGCGATGGCCCTCGCCTTGCAGGATGAAAGCAAACTATGCATCTACCATGAAAGCAGACCGTGCATCTCGGGCGGCGGTCCGGGCCTTCACCTAAGGTTCGGTCTTCGCGGAGGTGGCCTCCTTGGTTTGCGGCAGGAGCGTCGGCCCCCATGCCATCACTTGGTTCCCAGCCCATATCGCCAACGAGCTGGCCCATGCCCGCGCGCGCGATCTTACGCACCGCGCAGGTCAGGTGGTGCATGTGCAGACGCGGGGCTTCACGAGGACTCGCTCCAGACGTTCAACGAGGAAGTGAAGCATTATAACCTCAGCAGGAATGTCTATGCCCCACCTCACGCCAAGCTCTTAAAGCGGCCGCCACGAGTGAATGCGATACGAGACCGGAGGCAGCATGCCATGCAGTGCTGGCATTTTTTTTCTATTCGGGTTAAGAATAAATATGATGGAGGGGGAGAGGGAGACATGTTTACTGTACGTATGATCGAAACGCGCCGTCAATATTTTTAATGCGACGACCATTAGGTGCGATTGCTCATTATATTTGCACGACGTCGCTACAGATCTGGCCTTTAAATGTAATGTACGCCCTGATGTAAGTGTTCCAGTCTACATAACACCTATACGACATGAACTGAATACAATGGAGGCGAAAGTAAGTGAGAAACTTAGCTCTAAATAGTGGCGTGCCTATCCGTGAGAGCTGTAGAAAACAAACATACAAGATGAACGAGCAAACTAATAGATGACTGTGCTAATTAGTGAAGTATGAACGAGCAAACGAATGATTGGGTTAGAAGACAAAGGAACGCATTAAAAAGAAAGTGAATGAGTTTATGGATTCGCTCGAATGAAAAATTCAGCAAGTGAACGAATTAGCAAAAGCGTGTCCTTTGTACTTAGTATTTTGTCTTTTGCAATGAATGTGTTGGCAGCAGTATTTTTGTGCCCACTCCTGTATGAGCCTTTGGCTTACAGTACTAATAGATAAATAGAAGGTATATACTGCAACTATAGAGAGTAAATGTACTAGGCCTCAAACGAAAAAAAAAACGCATAGAGTATGGTTTACAGATTAGCGAAAGAGCGCATCAATGCGAACACTTAAGACAAACGAGTGAATGAATTAGGATGAAGACGACTTGCTTGCGTGTGCTGATGAGCGGGCAAAAGAGCGAATACAATAAGGAGAAATTGAGTGAGCGAACGATGAGATAAGTGAGCAAATGGGTGGACGCACCAGTGAGCACGAGAAAGTATATTTTAATTAACGAGCGAACGAACAACAGAACAAACAACCGAAAGCTCTAACAAATGAAAGAGCGAATTAGTGAATCACTGAGGGTGCAACTTGAACGAACGCACGGGTGAATGAGCTAGCCAACGAATTTACCACTGTGCAAACGAACGAAGACTTCGTCTAATGAGTGGGCAAATAGTTGGGCTCACAAAAAATGAGCGGGCTAATGAAAAAAAAAATAGTGAGAGACCAGACTAATGGACGTTGTAATATGGCAAGTGAAAGCCTTTACGGAGTTAATTGAGAAATTCAGTTCATGAAGGATTGCATTTACAAGGGACAGTTTTCTTTTAGTTAGAGTGATTTGAATGCAAAGATGTCGGGCTTAGTTGACTAATTATATAGTGTAGAGTCATACTACGCTGTAGAGAGTGTTTTAAATGTTGGTTCACGCGAGAGCGTTAAAGAGGTCGTTTTGCAAAATTTCCGGCGTCGACGTCGTGAGCGGAAAACCACAATCTTATGCGTGAACGTAAAATCGAGAAATATTAAAATAAAATAGATAATGCAATTTTCTGGTCCGAGTTAGGATCAAACCGGGGCCGTTCGCGAGGCAATCAGGTGGTCATTGCCACGCGTCATGCTTGTAAACACGGTTGAAATAACTTCCTATGCTTGGCAGTAAAAGTAACCTTCCCGGTTTACAAACGCGCGTCCTGTATACAGGCTTCACAGTTGGACACGTACCATCACATTAACATTGCATGGTACAAGCGTACATTGCCATCGGGAGTGGGAACATGTGATTATCATAACATGTACGTGGTTAAAAGCGAGCCACCTGTTACAAAAGGCAGACACGTTACTGCACTTATTCCCCGAAAACCACGTTTACTGCGTGCACTGCAAGTTCGAAAAGGATTTCACGCACATAATTGCTCATGGTTTAAAGCATGCTATCTGTTGTAAATAAAGGAGAAAGAAATGGCGGTGGGCACGAGCCATGGGCGCTGTGGCTCGCTCAGTTGATTCTTTAATTTGGTGCAGTCGCATTTGGATTCAGCCACAGGAGCGTTTTTACCGCTGTTACCAATTTCTTACGAGAATCTAAAAGAATAGAATGCTAATAATAAGTAATTTCAGTTGTTTTATGTATAATTTTTTGTATGTGTATATGTTTTGTTTTCAAGGTTTTTTTAGAAATTTAACACCTTTTTATTATTACCTATATTACCTAAGTAATCCAACCCTCTCTTTCAAGAAGTGAAATAATTTGAAAAGCAAGGCACCGTCCCATTCATGGCCCTAAGTGGGTTGCGCCAAGGTGTTGAGGAACCAACCCAGCAACCAACCCTTGACCTTCAACGCAGCCGGACGATCGGGTCCGGGTCTCCTTCTTCGTTTCTCACACTTCGTTCTGATTCGCCTAAAGCCCAACATCGACAAGCGCTGACGGATCATCTCTGGAAACGCTGCCGAAAGGAGTGCTTGTTGCTTCCACGTTCGGCCCACAAAGCGGCTCTGAAGGCTCCACCACGACTTCAGGTCGGCGACGTTGTCCTGGTGCACGACGACTCACCGCCAACAATGAGGAAGATGGCTCGCGTAACCGAACTATTTCCCGGCCGCGACAACATCGCACGAGCGTGCCCGTCTGAGGTTGGCATCCGGCTCCAGCATGAGGCGACCGGTGCAAAATATGTACCTTCTCGAAGCAGGCAGTACTTCATAAATTTTTGTGGCTGTGGACGGAGGAAGACGAAGTGATTCTCTTGTGAAACACATCTTTCAGTCTGTGCTGTATTTTCTGTGTTCCACAGCGCAACAGCGGGGTTTCCAGCCCCCTACATCGCGGTAATGGATGTACAATCCCCGGAGATCCCGCCCGGTACCAGTTCATCCACGGCCATTGCTTCAAGAAAGCGTGGTAATCCATCTAGTGAGAGCGAGGACACCGAGCCGTACTCTGCATCAGACTACGAGTCCTCGGAAGACGGCTTCGAACCTGTGCTCTACCGCAAGGCCAAACGAAGAATCATAAACGCATCATCGGCATCAAGTACAGCCACTGTGAGGACAGCGCCTCAGCGATGGCCTCACTCCATTCTGTTTGTGCCGCAGACTACTACTGCCAATCTACGCTTCCTCAACAGGCAAGCACTGTCCTTGTACCTTGAAAACATTGTGCCTAACGAGATTAAGGACATCAGGATAAACACGAGGAAGAATATTTTGGCAATTGACGTGAGGAACCCGAGTGCACTGAACACGCTACAGCATGTGTCGGAGCTGGGAAACATCAAAGTCCGATCCATCATACCAGCGAATGGTGACACCGTAATAGGAGTTATCTATGACATAGACGCTGAAATCACCAATGAAGATCTTCCTGTACTGATAAAACCAATGAGCGAAAACAACGTCATTGTGCATGCTGGTCGCCTAGGCAACTCTCGTTGTGTGCGAATAACATTCAAAGGTGACTGTCTTCCCTCTTACGTGAAGGTTGGCCATTTCCGTCACCAGGTTCGCCCATTTATTCCGAAGCCTATGCAGTGTTTCAAGTGCCAGAAGATTGGCCACGTGCAGGGCGTTTGCAGAAACTCCGCAGTGTGCCCCCGATGCGCTGAACACCACTCAGAAGACGACTGTAATGCAACTACGTTGAAATGCCCCAACTGCCAAGGCGCTCACAGTGCTTCCTCCAAGGACTGTCCTCAGATTAAGAAAGAGATTTATATTCTGAGGCAAATGGTGCGAGACAACTGGACTCACAGAGAAGCTGCGCAAAAAGTAAGGCGAAGGCGCCGCCATCGTCGAAGGTCCTCACGAAGGACAGTGCAAAATCTGACGACAAAGTCAGAAACTAAGGTGAAATCGACAGGCGAGCTCCTAGCACGGCAAACATCTGCGCTGAAAGAGAAGATGCCGGAAGATCTCTCTCTCCAAAGGAATGGCCACTCCTTCAGCCTAGACGATCTGTTGAGCCTCAACAGAAGCCGCCTACACGACCTGTTGAGCCTCAACAGAAGCCGCCTCAAGAACAAGCACAAAATGCTGCAACAGCCGGGAAGCGAGATCATCGCGTGATGGTGATGCTAAGATCATTAGTGGACACCATTCGCATGTTGTTAAACGACATGAATACACCGTCAGCCAATAGTGCCCTTCAAGTACTGGACGCGCTTAGTCCAGTGCTAGCAGCCCTAGAGTAGACCATGGCTAACCCACCACTGTCTTTCAGGGATGAGGTTCGTAAAGCAGCAATACTGCAGTGGAACGCCAGGGGACTGAGATCGCGCATTGGTGACTTTCGTCAATTTGTGTACGTCAATATGTTTCCTGTAATCGTCATCTGTGAGCCGAACTTATCGAGTGCAATACGACTCTCGGGATACGAACCTTTTATGTCGTCTACTGTTAGTGAAAGCAGCAAGGTTCTGGTGTACATTCGCCGAGACCTCACTTACATCTTTCAACCTGTACCACCTCATGACGGCAACCAATACGTATGCTTAAGAGTGAAAAAGAGGAGGCTCAACATCACAGTGGTTGGCGCATACCTATCACCATCAAGCCGTTTCGATCAAAAAGACTACGAGACATCATAGCGTTAACGCCTGACCCGTGTGTTATCATCGGGGATTTTAACGCTCATCATACATTATGGGGAAGTCAGAATACCAACATGAAGGGCAGAAGCTTGGTGTCTTTTGCCTCCGACAACCAACTTTGGTTACTGAACGACGGCAGTCCTACATTTTTACGTGGCTCCACATACAGTAGCTGTCTCGACTTGGCTTTTGTTTCGCGAAGCCTAGTGAAACATACTGAATGGTTCACGGATATAGAAACGCACGGGAGTGATCACATTCCAAGATACGTCAAGATCAGAGGATTGTCGCCTCCTAAAGTGCACGACATGGTTAAAAAAGTGGACTGGAAAAAATTTCAGTCTTGTATGGAAGACCAATGCCAAGAACACATATCCGATTTACAAGAGGCCATCCAGAGCACTGTAAAAGAGACTGTGTGTACGATCCCATGCCCTGCAAGATTCATGGACATCGACATAGAGCTGGAGCGGCTTCGAGCCTTGCGACGACGAGCTGAAAGAAGGTACCAGCGCACGAAGGACATAGAAGATTTACGGACTGCTAGACGTATGCAGAAGAAGATCAAACGTCGGTTGGACAAGCTAACATTCCAACGCTGGATTACTTTCTGCGAGTCACTCGACCCTCGTAAGCCTTTATCGCACATATGAACGACGGTTAGAGGTTTGCGGTCATCGCCCATTCAGAAGTCACCATTCAAGGCCTTAGCCCTTCACCAAAATCGACCAGATGTGGACGTTGCTGAAGAGTTCTGTGCCGGATTATCAAGGCAAACTACAGCCATAAGCAGCTCACCACTTTCGAGCAGTTGTCCGCCACCACGTGATTGCTCTATGGACTTCCCGTTCACCATTCAGGAGCTCAAAGCAGCACTCGCTTCATGCAAACGTACCTCTGCACCAGGACCTGACGGAATCTCCTACAGAGCCCTGTGTCACCTGGGTGAGCGCGTGAGAATAGCTCTACTTCAGCTATATAATGATTGTTGGCTAGAGGGCACTGTCCCCTTAAGTTGGAAAACTAGTCGTCTAGTACCATTACTGAAACCTGGCAAATCACCATTGGTACTCTCCTCCTATCGCCCGATCACATTGGCCAGTTGCGTGGGTAAAGTGATGGAGAGAATGATTCTCGGCCGACTCGAGTGGTACTTGGAGTATCATCAGATCTACCCAAATGCCATGGCTGGCTTTCGACGTGGTCGATCATCGATCGATAACGTCATCGACCTAGTCACGTACGCTGAACACGAGAAAGGCCATAAGTGTCTTTGCGCCTCTCTGTTCCTTGACGTCAAAGGAGCTTATGATAACGTGACACATGAATCCGTCCTTGCCGCACTAGAAGAGATTGGAGTGGGTGGCCGAATGTTTAAGTGGATACGCAGTTATCTCCAAATGCGATCCTATTTTGTGAGTACAGAGACTGGGAACACGTCTACACATTTCAGTTGTCGTGGCGTCCCTCAGGGTGGTGTACTGAGCCCCGTGCTATTCAATATAACACTAATCGCTCTCCATACGCACCTACCAAACAATATTTATCTATCAACATACGCTGATGACATCTGCATATGGACATCTGCGGTAACTCGCCTGCAGTTACGAGCGAGAATACAGAGAGCTGCTACTTCAACTGCTTTGTATCTACGTGATCGAGGCCTGGAAATTTCCTCCGGAAAGTGCGCTCTTCTGGCATTTACGCGCAAACCCATGTCGAATTACAGAGTGTCAATTAACGATCAAAATATACCATATCGTCGATGTCACAAATTTCTGGGTGTCATAGTCGACAGAGACTTATCATGGAGCCCTCATGTGTCGTATTTGAAAAAGCGATGGACAGGCATATGCCATCTTTTCAAGTTTCTCGCTGGAAAGACTTGGGGAATGCAGCCTAATGCTATGTTACGACTGTACAGGGTGCTTTTCTTTGGCTTTTTACGATACAGTCTGCCTGCATTATCAAACGCCAGTAAAACAAGTCGACGCATGATACAAAGCGTTCAGGCCCAGGCGCTTCGAATATGTCTAGGTCTGCCTCAGGGTGCCTCAACAATGGCGACTATAGCTATAGCCAAAGACCACCTCGTGCAGACCCATATTGAAATTGAAGCTTTGAGGATACACATAAGGCATGTGGGCCGGAATCCCCATCCCCACCTAGCCTCTCTACCAGTGAATAGACCTCATACTTCCTTTTGTCGAACAATAACTACACATGGTGACTCCCTACCAACTGGTTTTACGCCCGTGGCGAGACCTTCAATTCCTCCATGGTGCCTCAAACAGCCAGTCATCTACCTGACAATACCAGGCATCCAGAAAAAAGGTGATTTCTCAATACCAGCCCTCAAGCAGCTCGCATTATTTCTGCTTTACGAGAAGTACCAAGACTGCACCCACGTCTACACCGACGGCTCCGTCCTGCCAAACAGCTCAACTGCGGCGGTCGTTATTCCAACGCACGCCACAACCATCAAATTCAGGACAGCTCATGCAACCACAACAACGGCAGCAGAGCTTGCAGCACTTCGCGCTGCGCTGCGTTTCATTAACGACCAAAGCACGCAACGGTGGACGATTTTTTGCGACTGCAAGGCGGCACTGCAGTCACTTCTGTCAAATCTACGCCGTGGTCCACACGAGCAGTTGGTATTTGAAACAGCAGAAATGCTACACCACATAACAGAGAAAAGGCACCACGTTACATTTCAGTGGTTGCCAAGCCACTGTGGAATTATCGGTAACGAACGAGCTGATCAAGCAGCCCGTTCAACCCATACAGAAGACAACGACCAGTCAATACCTCTCTCAAGAACGGACGCTGCTAGGAGGCTCCGCATGCTTGCTCGCCAACGCTCCATGGCTCTTTGGAATGAGCCTCTCTTTACGCATGCAAGATTACGATCCCTTGATCCAACGTTAAGCATGCAGCTTCCAACAAAAATTCGACGAGGCGACGCTACTGCTCTGTGCAGACTATGGTTGGGAGTCGCGTTTACCCGTGCGTACACGTTCCGCATAGGTATGGCCGACACCGCCGACTGTGCACACTGCGGAGATGAAGAAACAATTCAACATATACTGTGTGACTGCCCGAAAT